>NC_091621.1:21793733-22096763 GCF_027580195.1 Bos mutus | reverse complement strand
AAGACACATAGCTGGCTAGTCCTGAGCTCCCTCATTTGTAAACAAAGTGCCTCATCCAGACGCTTCTCTTACCCTGTCTCTAGGTTCTACTGCCCTCTATCCTGTAAACCTGGGGCTAGGTTCTGGCTTGGGTGGCTGGAAGAATCCTCATCACAGGCAGCAGCGATGTAGATTTCATCATGCTGGTGCTCCCAAACTCATCCTCAAGACCATGACTCTACATCTCTTTTTCCCCATTTACTCCAGCCACCACCTTTCCTTGCCAGTCTCTTAACTATGATTTCTGCACTTATTCTCTTTCTATCCCAACCATTTGCACATGGGGAGGAGGGAGGAGGGTTCAGGATGGAGAACACATGTATACCTGTGGCGGATTCATTTTGATATATGGCAAAACCAATACAATATTGTAAAGTTAAAAAATTATGTCTCTCCCTTGTTAAAATTCCTTCAACTTCCCCACTTTCTTGTAGATAAAACTAAGTATCTTTCAATGTGACTATTAGACTGCATGATTTGCCTATGCCTACCTCTCCAGCCTCATCCTGATATTGTGCTACAGTCATACTGGTTTTCTTTTTGCTCTAACAAATAATCCTTCCACTTTCCTTTCTCAAGAATTTCCACTGCCTGTTCTCTCTTCCCTTCTTGACGTCTATCTCCCTGGCTGGAATATAAGCTTCCTGATGGCAGGAACTACTATATCCTCCAGCTCCTTACACAGCATTCAAAATGCTGTGTAAGTATCAGTAAACTCTTCTGGATAAACCATTATTGAAGTTACCTTGGCTGCTATCTGGTTTTACTCTTTTGACCAAATCTGAACATATGCATCCTAGATGTGAACAGAAGGACATTACCATTGATGACCAATGGTGAGAGTCTCACTTTCCAATTTTAAATAAAAAACTTCAGTGAAAGAACATTCAACATTCAGTACAGGTGCTAGATACTTCTTTACAAAGACAGCTATGAGCTATTACTAAGACAAAATCTTCATAATATAGGAATTTCTTTCATTCAACTTAGTTAGCTAGCATGATACCTCAAGCCATGTGATACAGACAAAAAAATTTTTACTGTAGATGATTTTGAAACAAAAAGGTGGAACCAGTATCCCTTTCCCCTCCTCATTTATGCAAAGAAAGGCCTGGATAGAATTCAGCCCTCCATTGTAAATCTGAGATCAACAGGTATGTTAATATGTTGTGCTTGCCAGCTTGGTATCATCTCACACTTTTCTGAAAATAGCAACATAATTTTTTAGTAGGCATCCATTTTATGCGGCTCACATAAGGCTGTTTCATCCACTTATAGATGTAACCAGGCCAAGGCAATCACACAATCCAATTCCCGTTAGCCTAAGGACGGGTATATGGTCCATCCTGAACAGAATTCTCCCTAGGAAACTTCTATTAGGTCTACTGAGAAATATACTCTCTTTTCACTGGGGTTACATAAATGAATCTTAGAAAAATCTTGACCTAAAAACCTAAAAAAATCAAGAGAGAGGAATGTCTGATGACAGTGTATACTCCTTGGATCCAGCCTTACATGCAGCTTTGTTCCTCTGCAGTACTTATTTTTTGCTAAAGCAAGTTAGTGCTGAGTTTCAGCTCTTGGTAAACAAATACTTAATAATTAGAACTCCCTCCCAAACTTCATAACTGAATTAATATTTGTCTAATGAGATTTAAACTTGGTTTACACCCTGTTTACACTTGCCCAAAATGCAGAAACTTCTTGATGATTTCTTTTATAATAAGACTCCAAGAAAAAATGTAATGTCATAATATAAAATATAATAGGTGAAAGGGAACTTGGAGGTCATACTAATTGTTGGTAATTGCTTTGAGAATAAAGAGAGAAAGACTTTTGCTCTCTGGCTATGAGCTAAACTGGTTATATCCTTCCCATCTTGTTTCCCTTCCTTATCACAAAAGAGAACCCCATTTTCCAGCCTCCCTTACAGTCTACCTTCTAACGTCCTATAGGCATGTTAGAACTCCCTTAAAATGACATTAGATTATTTCTAGAATGTGCTCAGAAGTCATGTATGCCACTTCCATGTCAGTCCCCTAAAATTTCTCTCAAAACCCTTATTTTATAATATTTTTTTTAATTTTATTTTATTTTTAAACTTTACATAATTGTATTAGTTTTTGCCAAATATCATGTATGAAACGAGATGCCAGTCCAGGTTCAATGTATAATATTTTTATATTATAAATTTTTATAATATAAATTTTATAATATTTATATTAAATTATATAATATTTTATAGTATAATTTTTATATTATAAATAATATAAATATAAAATTTATAATATATATTAAATTATATAATATTTTTATATTATAATTTTTATATTATAGATAATATAAATATAAATTTATATTATAAATTTTATAATAATAACCTATTATCCTGCCTTCCCAACCTCTGACCTACTTGAGACTTAGTGTATAAATAGACTATATCAAGGAACCCCTTGATAAAAGAACCCTCCGTATCACTGCTTGGAGTAAAGCTACCCAATTTGCATTGGACTTTTCATGAGCAAGAAATAAGTTCTTGTATGAAGCCACTGAAATATTGGGGGTTTTGTGTTAACACAGGATATAGCCCATACTTTGGTTAGTTACAGTTTTCTGTGTTGTGGAAAATTTGAATAAGGGGAAAAACAGAAAGGAAATGTAAAAGAATAAGGTTCCATAAAGGTTAAGATGATGTACATAATGATAATAGGGTATAGAGAAAAGAGAGAGAAGAAAGTTTTCATGTGCAAAATTTGAGGGTTTGTTGAATGAAAGTTTCTAGTGTATCTGAGTATGTGATAATTTGGGAGAATGGGGATGTTCTTATAAAGGTTGATTAGACCCTTTCATTATTCTTTAAGTTACAGAGGAAAAATGAGAATTTCTATTTAATTTTGACTGATAGACTGAGCTTCGAAAAGAATTCCACACAAAGAATGAGCCATTTATGGTGCCAGTTTACATAGATTGAGGTATTTGCCTTTGTCTCTTCAATGTATTATTTTTGTAATTAAGAAAAAATATATTTTAAATGACATTATTTTGATTTTCTTACTCTCCAGCCCCTCTTTCCCTTTGAAAGAAGCACTTGTTATGAGTATCCAACCCAAATATCTAGGAGACTATCTGTACAGACAAGTGCCAACCATCCACCTTGCATCCTCTCAAGTAATTTCAAGAAAGAATATTAAAAAAAAGAATCATGCACCCTGGCTTCACTGTATGTCATTTACAAACCAAAACATCCATTCGTAGCATCGAGAGTATAAGAATGTCAGTAAGGGGAGATCTTATTTTTGAGCTCAGAAAGAAGAAAAAGGAGATACTTGATAATAGACAGGCTTCCCTGGTGGCTCAGCTGGTAAAGAACCCACCTGCAGTGCGGGAGACCTGGGTTCAACCTGGGTTGGGAAGATCCCCTGGAGAAGGGAACAGCTACCCACTCCAGTATTCTGGGCTGGAGAATTTCATGGACTGTATAGTCCATGGGGTCGCAAAGAGTCAGACACAACTGAGTGACTTTCACTTTTACTTTCACTGATAATAGACATTAATGTTGCTTCACAATGTATGTGGCTCTCTTCCGTTCCCTTGTGGCTCAGCTGGTAAGGAATCTGCCTGCAAGGTGGGAGACCCAGGATTGATCCCTGGGTGGGGAAGTTCCCTTGGAGAAGGCCATGGCAACCCACTCCAGTATTCTTGCCAGGATAATCCCCATCGACAGAGGAGCCTGCCTGGAGTGACTAACACACACTTCCTTTCTCTGGGCACACAGAAATCTCTCAGTTCCCGGCCCTCTTAGGTTAGGCATGGCCAACCATGTGGCTACAATTGATAAAGCATCAGTGAAGGTGATGTGTATCACTTCTGAGCAAAATTATTTAAGACCTTGAGTGTAATTCTGCATCTTTCCTTCTCTCTGCTGCAGCCACAGTGACATTGCAGAGAACAGAGCCCCATCACCTGGATCCCTGAACAAGGAGCACATGGAGTAGACCCCCCAGCTCTCCACGATGGACAGTAGCATGAATAAGCAATAAATGTTGATTGTTTTAAGACTCTAGGATTTGGAGGTTGTTCCTTTGACATAATCTAACTCATCTTGACTGATGCATGCACCGAATGTGGTGTTGGAAAGAGCGATGACCCCAATTTAATGGAGGAAATTGGAAGGATGTTCTTTTACTAAAAACATTTTCCTGTGCCTGATATAATGCTCCGTCTTTCTAAAATTATTACGTGTCTGGTATTAGCATCCCTATTTTACAAAGAGGTTAAGGTCTTATTGAGGAACCATTTAGCCAGAAAAAGGATTCATATAAGATCTCTCTGAATAAAAGGTACAATTAGCTAACTGATTGGTGATGCCAAGAGAGAGGTTATGAAAAAGCTCAAAACTTTTAGATATCTCATAGTTCTAAAACAGGAAGGCTACCCAGATGGAGCTAAAACTCCATTTCTTAAAAAAGAAAATTTTCTACTAACATCTGTCGATGCCAAGGAAGCATCTAGAGTTGAAGTCAACCAATCAGTCAAGAAGCAACACAGTAAATGAAATGATTCTTCCACGTGGGAAAATTCCAAGAGGAAAAGCTTTAAAAAGAAAGCTTCAATAGGTAATTCAAAATAAAATCTTCCTCTGCTTTTATAACAACCATTTCAAATTCTTTCCTAAGTTGGGTCAGCACTCTAACAAAACCCATAAGATTGAAGACAAGGGAACAGGAATAAGCAGCACTTGAAGGGGACATGACTCATGCTAACCCTTTGTTAAAATCTTGTAGCAGCCAGTCAGTTCACTTACCAAAAAATCATTAGAGATTAGCTGAGCATTCACCAACTGTTCGGAGAAGGCAATGGCAACCCACTCTGGTACTCTTGCCTGGAAAATCCCATGGACGGAGGAGCCTGGTGGGCTGCAGTCCATGGAGTTGCTAAGAGTCGGACACAACTGAACGACTTCACTTTACTTTTCACTTTCATGCATTGGAGAAGGAAATGGCAACCCACTCCAGTATTCTTGCCTGGAGAATCTCAGGGGCGGGGAAGCCTGGTGGCTGCCGTCTATGGGGTCACACAGAGTCGGACACGACTGAAGTGACTTAGCAGCAGCACCAACGGTTACTATGAAGAAAGGACTGACATTAAAAGACAATGCTGACTAGAGATTTAAAATAGTAAGAGGAGAGAGAAAGCAATATTTAATAATGATAGCATAATAAGAAATGAGACTTTCCAAGTTTCATTAATACCAGACAGAATATAGAGAGACATGATCTAAGATATTTTATGTTATACAAATTAGTTCTCTATTTGCAAGGACCTAGACTGAAACAACTTAGCAGCAGCAGCAGCAGACAGAAGGAATCAAGCCAAAATATTCACAAGGGACTGTTACAACCAATAAGCGTACAGTTGAATCTTAAAAAATAGCCCTGGAAGCACTAGGAGAGAGGGATATGAAAGAAGTAAGAGCTGTTCTGGCCATGGTAAAATTCAGAAGATTTAGGATCTTCTATTTTGAGTGCATATTATAGTGGGGTGAAATTGATGCAGTTATACACTTGTTTCATATTATAACAGCATGGTTTTTAAATTTAAATCTGAATGTTAAGGAAGACACATACTTATCTAAATACAATTTCCCTCACTTCCTACTGTTCTGTACCTTGAATAAAGGTTACATGTCTGGCCTCTGAGGGCATTCCCCTGCTTTACCCTCCCCCTCCCCCCAAAAAAACAACAACAACAACAAAAAAAACATTTTGTTAAGACAGAGTCTTTCATCAGAATGTTCACTTCAGAATGGTAGCTATGGGGTGTAGGGAGGTGTGGGGGTGGTTGGGGTGAAGTAGAAGAAAGAGGAGAAAAGGGAAACAAAATGATTAGCAAAAGATGAGTAAGTATACCTTTACTCTGGTTTATTCTGTGCTCCAGATTTACTTTATGGGCTTTTCTTTATGGGCTTCCCTGATAGCTCAGTTGGTAAAGAATCAGACTACAACATAGGAGACCCTGGTTCAATTCCTGGGTTGCAAAGATCCACTGGAGAAGGAATAGGCTACCCACTCCAGTATTCTTGGGCTTTCCTTGTGGCTCAACTGGTAAAGAATCTCTCTGCAATGTGGAAGACCTGGGTTCAATCCCTGGGTTGGGAAGATCCCCTGGAGAAGGGAAAGGCTTCCCACTCCAGTATTCTGGCCTGGAGAATTCCATGGACTGTAGTCCATGGGGTCACAAAGAGTCAGACATGACTGAACAACTTTCAGTTCATTTCACTTCAGATTTATTAAAACACCCCAAAATAAAGAACTCTCTTAATATTGGATGTTTACTTAAATGCTTCAATGAACTTCAAGTGTCAGGGGAAAAGTGGAATAAATAAGAGTTGTTGTGTTTTTTTTAATGTTGGGTTGCTTTTAATTAAATCTTCTAAAAAACTTTTAATTTCTAGTTAAGTAAATCTTCTAAAACCCTTTAATGTTTTGCTTAGTATTATATGCAGAAGATGAAGGGCTGAAAATACTCTTGTGAAATTGCACAACACATTTTAAATTTGAAACCACAGGGAGGAGGAAATAAAAACTCATAAGTATATCTGGAAATACAAAGTAGATGGGAGTTGTATCTCATTTCCAGCTTGTAATTCTGGAGGAAAAAGTATTTATAGAGTAGACACTAGACATTAGACATTATACACTAGAGACTAGACATACCCGGGTGGAAGCAATAGTATATATGTGAAATGAAGTATGTTTAAGCAAAGAGAACCTGAGATGACTTGCCATACTTGACTCCCTACAAGGTCGATAGAGGAGATTTTTTAAAGTTCTGTGTACCCAAGAGAGAAAGAAGTAACCAAGGACTTATAGAAGGAGGTGAGGTAGCCAGTTTTCATGGTAAAGGGTGGGAAACTCCAAAGTAGAGACTTAAGCTTGAACTGTCAAGCTGAGAAAAAAATGGTCAATCTGAGTAAGTCTAGGAGGATAAGCAGGGTCAGCAAGAGAGGAGAGGGACAAAAGCAGGAGAAAACACTGAGTGCTCCTCCCTTACCTCAACCCTAGAGCCAAGACCATGCCTTGTCTGTGACAGAAGAACAGAGGACCAGCTTGAAAATCTCTGGATCTCAGTATGGGATGCAGCAAAGATTGAGTCATATCCCCAAGACCACACAGGCTGCTGAAATATAAATCCTTAAAAGATAATATCATGAGTCTCATGCAAATCCAAAATTAACATGTGCCAAAGTTTTGTTTGACTTATTAATCACAAAGGAAAGTGATAACAGTTTAAGATCTGTTGAGGACAGAATCTGAAGAAGAATAAGTAAGTAATCAGGTATGCCGAACTGAATTTGCTAGTAGATACAACCTTGATTATTATTATAATTATGCCAAGGAATGCTCAAACTACCACAAAATTGCACTCATCTTACACGCTAGCAAGTAATGCTCAAAATTTTCCAAGCCAGGCTTCAACAATATGTGAACCATGAAATTCCAGATGTTCAAGCTGGTTTTAGAAAAGACAGAGGAACCAGAGATCAAATTGCCAACATCCGCTGGATCATCGAAAAAGCAAGATAGTTCCAGAAAAACATCTACTTCTGCTTTATTGACTATGCCAAAGCCTTTGACTGTGTGGATTACAATAAACTGTGGAAAATTCTGAAAGAGATGGGAATACCAGACCACCTGACCTGCCTCTTGAGAAATCTGTATGCAGGTCAGGAAGCAACAGTTAGAACTGGACATGGAACAACAGACTGCTTCCAAATAGGAAAAGGAATACGTCAAGGCTGTATATTGTCACCCTGCTTATTTAACTTATATGCAGAGTACATCATGAGAAACACTGGGCTGGAAGAAGCACAAGCTGGAATCAAGATTGCTGGGAGAAATATCAATCACCTCAGATATGCAGATGACACCACCCTTATGGCAGAAAGTGAAGAGGAACTAAAGAGCCTCTTGATGAAAGTGAAAGAGGAGAATGAAAAAGCTGGCTTAAAGCTCAACATTCAGAAAACAAAGATCATGGCATCTGGTCCTATCACTTCATGGCAAATAGATGGAGACAGTGGAAACAGTGGTAGACTTTATATTTTTTGGCTCGAAAATCACTGCAGATGGTGACTGCAGCCATGAAATTAAAAGACACTTACTCCTTGGAAGGAAAGTTATGATCAACCTAGACAGCATATTAAAAAGCAGAGACGTTACTTTGCCAACAAAGGTCCATCTAGTCAAAGCTATGGTTTTTCCAGTAGTCATGTATGGATGTGAGAGTTGGACTATAAAGAGAGCTGAGCACCGAAGAACTAATGCTTTTGAACTATGGTGTTGGAAAAGACTCTTGAGAGTCCCTTGGATTGCAAGGAGATCCAACCAGTCCATCCTAAAGGAAATCAGTCCTGAATGTTCATTGGAAGACTGATGTTGAGGCTGAAACTCCAATACTTTGGCCACCTGATGCACAGAGCTAATTCATTTAAAAAGACCCTGATGTTGGGAAAGTTTGAAGGCAAGAGGAGAAGGGGACGACAGAGGATGAGATGGTTGGATGGCATTACCGACTCAATGGACATGAGTCTGAGCAAGCTCTGGGAGTTGGTGATGGACAGGGAGGCCTGGTGTGCTGCAGTCCATGGGTCGAAAAGAGTTGGATATGACTGAGCGACTGGACTGAACTGATTATTATTACCCTATAGGACCATAAAATGAAATGATCGGCATTTTCTATTGGGCAGAAATCAGCTGTATTTCTATCAGCCCAAGCTCATTTGTATTGCTATGTGGAAGAATTACTTGCATTACTATCAGTTACCTTCTTAGACTTGTAAAATAGGCTAGTTAACAGGAAGTTAATTTTTTTCTATTGCTTAGTTTTATTATTGTAGTATAAAAATACCTTTTCCAGGAAAAAAAAATTAAATGCACATATTATAAAACTTGATTTAAAAAAACCAAGGGAGCATTGAGACAGAGAAAACTTAGTGTAACATAGAGAGCAAATGACAAGCTACACCACACATTATTCTGAGATTCACATATAATGGTGTATTTTTAATCCTTTAAAATACAAAGTAAAAATTGGCAAGAAGTCACATATGTTGTTGTTCAGTCGCTAAGTCATATCTGACTCTTTGTGACCCCATAAACTGCAGCACCCCAGGATTCCCTGTCCTTATCTACCTCCTGGTTTGCTCAAACTCAAATCCATTGAGTCAGTGGTGCCATCCAACCATCTCATCATCTGTCCTCCCTTTCTACTCCTACCTTCAATCTTTCCCAGCATCAGGCTCTTTTTTATGAGTCGGCTCTTCTCATCAGATGGCCAAAGTGTTGGAGCTTTAGTTTCAGCACCAGTCCTTCCAACAAATAGTCAGGGTTGATTTCCTTTAGGATTGACTGGTTTAATCTCTTTGCTGTCCAAGGGACTCTCAAGAGTCTTCTTCCACACCACAATTCGAAAGTATCAATTCTCCAGCACTCAGCCTTCTTTAGGGTCCAACTCTCACATCTGTACATGACTACTGGAAAACCCACAGCTTTTGCTATTCGGATCTTTGTCAGCAAATGCATGTCTCTGCTTTTAACATGCTGTCTAGGTTTGTCACAGCTTTCCTTCCAAGGAGCAAACATCTTTTAATTTAATGACTGCAGTCACTGACCCCAGTGATTTTGGAGCCCAAGAAAATAAAATCTGTCACTGTTCCTACTTTTCCCCACCTATTTGCCATTAGAATGTTATCATCTGCCTATCTGAAGTTATTGATACATCTCCTAGCAATCTTAATTCCAGCTTGTGAGTCATCCAACCCAGCATTTCTCATGATGTAGTCTTCATAGAAATTAAATAAGCAGGTTGACAATATACAGCCTTGATATACTCCAGTTTTGAACCAGTCCATTGTTCTATGCTCAGTTCTAACTGTTGCTTTTTGTCCTCATACAGGCTTCTCAGGAGACAGGTAAGATGGTCTGGTATTCTCATCTCTTTAAGAATTTTCCACAGTTTGTTGTGATCCACACACTCAAAGGCCTTAGCATAGTCAATGAAGCAGATTTTTAAAATGACATTACAGGTAACTTTATTAATTTTACGCTACTGCCAATAAGTATAGCTAGCTCACAAAATTACAATTAATAGAAATATAGTTTTTATATTTGCATAGAGAAAACAGTTCAGTTCAGTTCAGTTGCTCAGTCGTGTTCGACTCTTTGCGACCCCATGAATCGCAGCACGCCAGGCCTCCCTGTCCATCACCAACTCCCAGAGTTTACTCAGACTCACATCCATCAAGTCAGGGATGCCATCCAGCCATCTCATCCTCTGTCATCCCCTTCTCCTCCTGCCCCCAATCCCTCCCAGCATCAGAGTCTTTTCCAATGAGTCAACTCTTTGCATGAGGTGGCCAAAGTACTGGACTTTCAGCTTTAGCATCATTCCTTCCAAAGAAATCCCAGGGCTGATCTCCTTCAGAATGAACTGGTTGGATCTCCTTGCAGTCCAAGGGACTCTCAAGAGTCTTCTCCAACACCACAGTTCAAAAGCATCAATTCTTCAGCGCTCAGCTTTCTTCACAGTCCAACTCTCAGATCCATACATGACCACTGGAAAAACCATAGCCTTGACTAGACGGACCTTTGTTGGCAAAGTAATGTCTCTGCTTTTGAATATGCTATCTAGGTTGGTCATAACTTTCCTTCCAAGGAGTAAGCGTCTTTTAATTTCATGGCTGCAGTCACCATCTGCAGTGATTTTGGAGCCCAGAAAAATAAAGTCTGACACTGTTTCCACTGTTTCCCCATCTATTTCCCATGAAGTGATGGGACCGGATGCCATGATCTTACTTTTCTGAATGTTGAGCTTTAAGCCAGCTTTTTCACTCTCCACTTTCACTTTCATCAAGAGGCTTTTGAGCTCCTCTTCACTTTCTGCCATAAGGGTGGTGTCATCTGCATATCTGAGGTGATTGATATTTCTCCCAGCAATCTTGATTCCAGCTTGTGCTTCTTCCAGCCCAGTGTTTCTCATGATGTACTCTGCATATAAGTTAAATAAGCAGGGTGACAAAATACAGCCTTGACGTACTCCTTTTCCTATTTGGAAGCAGTCTGTTGTTCCATGTCCAGTTCTAACTGTTGCTTCCTGACCTACATACAGATTTCTCAAGAGGCAGGTCAGGTGGTCTGGTATTCCCATCTCTTTCAGAATTTTCCACAGTTTATTGTGATCCACACAGTCAAAGCCTTTGGCATAGTCAATAAAGCAGAAGTAGATGTTTTTCTGGAACTATCTTGCTATTTCCATGATCCAGCGGATGTTGGCAATTTGATCTCTGGTTCCTCTGCCTTTCCTAAAACCAGCTTGAACATCTGGAATTTCACGGTTCACATATTGCTAAAGCCTAGCTTGGAGAATTTTGAGCATTACTTTACTAGAATGTGAGATGAGTGCAATTGTGCAGTAGTTTGAGCATTCTTTGGCATTGCCTTTCTTTGGGATTAGAATGAAAACTGACATTTCCAGTCCTGTGGCCACTGCTGAGTTTTCCAAATTTGCTGGCATATTGAGTGCAGCACTTTCACAGCATCATCTTCAGGATTTGAAATAGCTCCACTGGAATTCCATCGCCTCCACTAGCTTTGTTCGTAGTGATGCTTTCTAAGACCCACTTGACTTCACATTCCAGGATGTCTGGCTCTAGGTCAGTGATCACACCATCATGATTATCTTGGTCGTGAAGATATTTATTGTACAATTCTTCTGTGTATTCTTGCCACCTCTTCTTAAAATTTTCTGCTTCTGTTAGGTCCACACCATTTCTGTCCTTTATTGAGCCCATCTTTGCATGAAATGTTTCCTTGGTATCTAATTTCATATTGGTTCAATTTTTAAATTTAGTATATTAGGTCATATTGGAAATAAAGATATACTTTGCCCTCTTGTTCATAACAATTAAATGCCAAAATGCTTGTTATATCTGTTACTTTGGACTACTCAGTTGTAGTGTTAATCAGATTTTTTTCCCAGTGATGAAGATGCTTCTGTTACCCAGTGTTTTTTCCTCTAAGCTGCATCATTGAGTATATACACTATCTTTCAACTGTTGGAACCTTAATTTGTTTGATTAAAACAAAGTAATAAAACAAAAAAAAATTTAAGCATTTGCTTTATTTTCTAATATGATTATTGTGTATCAAATTATATCCTCAGTACTAAATCTAATTGCCAAAACCAGGGTATCTTCCACTGAGACTGTATTTTGGAGTGTTGTGATGACAATATGAGATTTATAATAAGGTTTAAATTTCATAAGATCTTGTGTGGCCCATTTCTAGAGTTGACTGACTTACTTACCCAATTTTTTTTCCACTGCAAATCTCAGTCATATCAGAAGGAACTTGAAAGTGAAGCCTGAATTTACCCACACAGAGCAGAAAAAAAAAAGTTTTTAATTTGTCAATGATTATTAAGAGATGAAAAGAAAATGTCTTTTTTAAAGCCAGGAAACAGACTTTCAAGGAGTCTTCAGATAGTCAAGTTACATCTGAAATTCAAAAGCTTCTTGCTCCCTAAGTGCTGTCCAATCACAGACAAAATGGACTCTGTGACAATCATGGCAAGAATATGGCAACAGGAAAAATATTTTCTACCTAAACCAGATCCTCCACTGTCAGGTAGATAGCAAATATGGTGAGAGTTCCTATGTCAGAAATGAGTTAGCAGAGTGACTAAGAGCACAGTCTCAGGAGAAAAAAGACCCACCAGTGAAATGTGAGCAAGGCTAGTGTTGATTCTGTGTTTGGGGGCAGTTCATTTAACCTTGAAACCCACAGCTTCATTTGTAAAATGACAGTTAATCCATCTCATTGCCTTTGTGAGGATTAAATAGATAATGCATGCAAAACCCTTGTTATAGCTCCTGCTGCTGCTGTTAAGTCACGTCAGTCGTGTCTGACTCGGGCTCCTCCGTCCCTGGGACTCTCCAGGCAAGACTACTGGAGTGGGTTGCCATTTCCTTCTCCAATTATAGCTCCTGCTACTCATGGTCAATAAATACCATATATTTTTACTGTGTCATTTATAACAGCTCAAAGAACAGAAATAAAAGTAAAGTATTTACTGCATGGTGTAAATAAAAGCATGGTATTTTTCACTCAAGCATCATAATTCAACACTCCTAGATTCTATTTGTAAGTTATTTGGAAAAGAATTGTCCCAAAGACATGTCTGTCCCTATAGGAGTGGCCCATCAGAGAATAATACTCTCCTTCTTCAACAGTTCCAGGTAAAGCTGGTCACTCCAACTGCCAACCCCAGCTTTTAAGCTTTCCAAATACAATATCACCATCACAGACATAAGTTTCATTATCAAAAAATAAAGATTAAAAGATAATCCAAAGTATATCAGAAACCTAAGCACTAACCATATACATAGTTAGGATGGCTCTAAGTACAAGGTATATAAATATATATCATTTGCCAGGGAATTTACATAGAACCAAAGCGAAAAAAGAACTAATGGATGAGCCGGATAGTTGTACCACTATTCTCCAGTGTTGCTCAAAATAAAAATATCCAGTCACTGACCTTGGGATAAAGCACTGGATTTGAAAGCTCAGCCCAAGTGAGACAGGTCAAGTTTATGCTGTTTAAATTATGGCGTCATCTAGGCTTGGCGCGGCAAACAGGAAGTATTTTGTGTGCCATCTCCATGCAATTTAGAGCAACTTCCTGAACACCTATTTGGCATCTGGGATGTAGCTATATTTGGAAAGAGGAGATAATGAAAATTTGCTGGATCAAGTGATCTGCAGTAGTAACTGAAAGGTAGGAAACACCTCATCCGGGAGATGACTCAGGTGAAGTGCTATTTCATAGAATTGAGTGAGAAAGGAAAGCAGTTCGTGCAATGGTGAACCAGGTCTCACCAAGGTGTATGAACACTGGTTCCGCCGAGTCTCTCACAGACTGTATGACAAGAAAAATTAGAAGAATTATCTTCATGGCTTAAGCTCAGAAGGTTGGCTAACTCATTTTTCAGAAATCCAAAAATTACCCCAAATAATATTCTGTAGTTCCTCAATTAGAAGACAAACATAGGCTTGACGAAATTAAACTTTAGTTTCTCCTGATGTTTAAGAAAACTTTCTCAGAAGGACCAAAACTTACAAAAGAATAGAACAGCCACCTTTTCTAGCAGTCCTAAGTGAATGTACAATCTTAGTCCTAAGCCTAAATTAAGCTGATGTACAGCAGTATGTTAGTTTCAGGTGTACAACATGGTGATTTGACATTAAATATATAACAAAACAAGCACCATAATAAGTCTAATAACCAATAGTCATCGTGTAAAATTATTAAAGTATTGTTGACTATATTCCTTATGCTGTATATCAGAATACCTATTATTAATAAAATACTGTACTTGTTTCCCTTTAGTTTAATTTCTAATTGAATCTCACATAGGAGCAATGGCTACCAAAGCAGGAAGATATGCAAAATTTTTCTAAAACTGTCAATTATACTGAAAACAAAACAGAACTCCAATGCTCAGGGATGTTATTGGGATTCATGACAGGTCTTCAAGCCAAATAAAAATATTCTATCTTTGGAAAATACACAAATAATAAAAGATTTTTTTTGTATCAAACATTTCTCTTTTGAACTTCTCAAAACAATCCTCAGAGCAGGAAAAAAGTCACAAACCCATGGATAAATTTGTTAATAAACAATGTTATCTCCTCAGTGTACATCATTTCGATAACAATTGATAGAAATTTTAAAATCTGTATTATATTACAGCACACAATTTTGCTTGCTAGAGGACCAGTTATTTTAAGTGTTTCTTAACTAAAAAGAATCAATTAAATAAATAAAAACTTTTATTTAATGTCAATAGGCTGAATGATTTGCTATCCAAACTTCTTCTGTTATCTATTCTCTAGTAATGCAATACTTCCATTTAGAGTGGTGGCAAGTTGGGAGAGAGGGTGTTCATTCTTCTGCTCAAGGTTTGTGTGAGAGAGATTGTAGCTGGAACCTGATTCCATTCAACAGGATGTTTGCCTCTTTCTCAGGAATAGAATGTGGAATCCTCCCAGAGATGAAGCTCACCTGGAACACCTGCTGGGAGATTCAGAGTTTGATGTGACCCATTGTTTCCTAGGAGAAACGATGCCCCTGCTTCCCTGCCATTTCCTGCAGATGAGAAGCAGGAAAGGTTTGGTGGACAGATAAAGCTGGATTAGAGATATAGTCCAGTTATTTAACTGGTTGTTTGATCTTGGGCAAGTCCTTTAACAACTGAGCCTCAGTTTTCTCTTCTGTATAAAATGGGGCTAATGATAATTACCTAAATATTCATGCATGAGGAAAGCATGAAAAATGAGAAATGTTTTTAAAGCACAGCAGACCACAGCACAGCATATTAGGTCTAGGAAGTCAAAATGTACATTTCCCTTGTGTAAATATTTAACAAAAGGGCTTGTTTCTGCTGAGAAAATCAACATAGCAAACTTTGCTCAACGGGATCCTATGCCTCATCTCAAATTTATTCTCACTTTCATTTTACTTAACCTTGGATCTTTCTCCCAACACAGTTGATGCTCTTATAGTAAAGTGAATCAGAGTTTAAATAGAACATGAATTACCTCTAATTCTGTATTTCAATCTCTTTAAATCCAAGAATTTTATCACATAGCCTGGTGATTTTGCACCTTAAGGGGAACATAACCAATGGCTGGAGGTAACTTTGGTTGCCACAACAGAGCAAATTCCTCTGACATCTAGTGCAGTGCAGTGCAGTAAATGGGCCCTCAATCATGTCTGACTTTTTGTGACCCCCATGGTCTGTAGCCCACCAGGCTTCTCTGTCCATGGAATTTTCCAGGCAAGAATGCTGGATTGGGTTGTCATTTCCTACTCCAGTCTGACATCTAGGCATCATGCCAAACATTCCACAATACAAAAGACTGCTCCCCAAACAAAGAATTGTTAGGCCCAAAATATTAATAGCACCAAATCTGAGAAAACATGCATTTTCATTTATTCATTCAACAAATAATTGTTAAACAACTATGGTATGCCAGGCATTGTGCTGGATGCCAAGATAAACTAATAAGGGAGAAACAGCTCCATAGTTTAGAGTTTTAGAAAAGATGGTCAGTTGAATAAGCAATTAAACATAGGATATGGCAATATGCTTTGATAGGTGACAGTAAAATGTCTCCACACTTCTAGAAAAACCATCATCTTACATCCATGGTAACAGATAACCACAGAAGTGGTTATTTTAAACCTTTCTAATTAATAAATGACAATCATATAATCATGGAAACAAGTAAAACCAGAACAAATTTTTAAACCTAACTGATTAGTCACAACTTACTTCAGTGAACATGCCCCTAAAAGCCAACCAGTCAGTGACAGCTCATGTTTTGAACGTCAGCAACCAGGAGAACAAACACCAGGGAACTCACTTCTACAGTTGACATCAACACACTGCTTCCTCTATAGCCAACCAAAACATAAAACATGCTTCTAAATCTTAGGTCAACTTAGTCCTGCTTCTGTCACCAACTCAAAATATGCTTCTGAATCCAGTTCAAACCAACACCTAAAGCTGGAAAAATATTGCAATTCATGCCAAATCTTCAAGAAAAAATCATACTATTGAAAATGTACAAATAACCGCAAGTCTTTTTCATATTAATTATTTCTCTTCTGAGCCTCCAGAAACACTTCTCACTGGGGGAATAAACCATGAAATCAAAAATAGGATGGCTAACAATGTTTTCTTCTAGGTTCAATCTCTTTTTCACTTTTGATAAACATGAAATATTCCCCACTACCCCAGCCTTTTCCTGGCAACCCCACTCTGATATAAAATACTGCCCTGTGCAAGGCACCACACCTCAGGCTGGTTGAAAACTCAAGTTCTTGAAAGATTAGTCATCAACACATTGTATAAAAAATGAATTTGGGTTGGTGGAGTCTGAGTCGAGAGAGAGTTAAATGCTGTCTTCATAGATGGCACAAATGAAAAAACAGGGAAAGCCTCAGCTCTGACAGAAAAACATAGATACAGAATCAATATCACTTGGCAATATATCTCATCAAAGAATAAGGGGTTGGGGGAAGTAAAGGAATGGCCATCACGTGCATATGGGCCATTGGTTGTTACCACTCACTACGAGGCCAAATACAGAAGGGAGAGAATATTTGGGACAGACAGATGAGATTAGTCCCAGATGATGTGGAATTTGAGGTTCTGTAGAACAAAATGGAGATGTAAAGTAAAAAGGTAAATATTTAAGTATGATCTCAAGAAAATATCCTGGGTTAAAAATACAGATTTGGGAGTTCCCACATATAGATAGTCATTGAAGCCCTGAGAGTAAGTAACGTGGCCAGGAGACCATAAAGATAGTCCTCTACATTCATGGTTAAAAAGCTGTGATGAACACCATGACAGAGCAGACCAGAATGTAAAAGGTGCTGGATTTTAAATGATGACAGAAAACATGATTGGGCAGGACCAGAGCACTTTTCTTTTAATTATACCTGACTAGGGACTCTGCCAATCCCCAACCAAAGGATTGTAGTATAAAAACAGATACTAAGTACTATTTTTAGGCAGCATGTATATCTAATTTAAACCAAATCCATACATACTTAGTTTGTGTATAAACTGTGGCCTACCTCATTTCGATTGGGCATTTCTTGTTCAGCAATAATTCTCTTGAGCATATTTACAAAATTTCATTCTATATGTCTTCTCAGAAAAAAAACCCAAAACAGAAACTAAAAACTACTGAACCACTAAATAATTTCATAGGCTATCCAAGGATATTCTTTCGGCCTATTTAGAGTCTTATTTAAGGTACAGCCATTTGAGTGATGTTTCTGTGTCTTCTGTAAAAACTTTAGGACATAACCTGTTCTGTAATCCATATTTCTTATATAATCCAATTTCTGTAGCATAAAACATTGGACAACTGTAATCCACAAATGCCAATTGTGACTAATTCATACTTGTGCTTTTATCCAGGAAAGAATGTATCTCTGCACCTTAAGAAATGTTAAGTCTATGGATAGTCACAAGACATGATGAAAATTATAATAGCTACATTTTATTAACCGTTTACTAAAGGATAACAGGCATATCGTGAAGAGAGACACAGGTAAAGAATCTAGGGTTAAAGAGTTAAACACTTTGTTAAAGTCATAGAGCTTGGAAATGGTGATGCCATCTATAAATAACTACTTATGTTTCTGGAGTTTAAGAGTTAGTGCATGTAGAACTAAAATGTACAATAAATCCTACAATAGAACTGTTTAGTAAAAGTCAGCTATGGATATGATGCTTAAGCTGAAGCTCCAATACTTTGGCAACCTTATATGAAGAGCCAACTCACTGTAAAAGACCCTGATGCTGGGAAAGATTGAAGGCAATAGAAGAGGGCAGCAAAGGATGAGATGGTTGGATAGCACCACCAACTCAACAGACACGAACTTGGGAAAGCTCCAGGAAATAGTGAGGAACAGTGAGGCTTGGCAGGCTGCAGTCCATGGGGTTGTGAAGAGCTGGACGTGACTTAGTGACTGAACAACAACAACAACATGAGTATATATTATTATTGTTGTTATTAGACTTCTTGTCTTTTTCCAATTAATCCCAATATGATGGCCGAAAGCTCCTAATTAAAATAATGACAATAAGTAGAAACTAACTAAACTAGCAAACACTGTAATGCAATTATACTCCAATAAAAGTAAAAAATAAAACAACAATGATAGTAACAATGATAGCAATAATAATAATGGTAGCCATTTCTATTAAGGGTTGAGTATACTCTAGTCGGAGAAGGCAATGGCACCCCACTCCAGAACTCTTGCCTGGAAAATCCCATGGAAGGAGGAGCCTGGTAGGCTGCAGTCCATGGGGTCGCTGAGGGTCGGACACGACTGAGCGACTTCACTTTCACTTTTCACTTTCATGCATTGGAGAAGGAAATGGCAACCCACTCCAGTGTTCTTGCCTGGAGAATCCCAGGGATGGCGGAGCCTGGTGGGCTGCCGTCTATGGGGTCGCACAGAGTCGGACATGACTGAAGTGACTTAGCAGCATACTCTAGTCATTCTAGTAGGTACTTTACATAAGATATCTGACTCTTCCCAGGAACCATGTATACTTGCTGTCATCATTTCTCGCCTTCATTCACTCCTCAGGAGAATTCACAGTGGTTCCCCCCTCAATACTTCATCAAGTTAGCTTTCACATAGGTCAACAGTGATCTGCCCCAACACTAAGCCAAAAGGATAGCTATAGTCCTATTCATGAGCTTTCTGTAGCATAAAACATTGGACAACTCCTTCCTTGAAATATGCCTTGTTCTTGAATTTTGTGACATCACATTCTTCCACATAAGGTCACTCTTTAATCTCCTTTACTGGATCATTATATTGTTATGCATTTGTTTTGTGCACACAAAAAATGAAAAGAGATCATTCCCTATCTGCATCACAAACTATCCTTTTTACACAGTCTGCTCTTTTAAAAGATCAGGAAAAATTACTAACATTGAAGCTAGAAAACATATTTCAAATGAAAATGTTACTATCCTTGGGTAAACATAGTAGAGGTTCAAAATACATGAAGCAAAAACTAATAGAACTGCAAGGATAAATAGATCCACAGTTATAGCAGGAGATTACAGTACCTCTTTCTTAATAAGAACAAATAGACCAAAAATCAGTGAGGATGTAGAAGATTTAAACAAAATTATCAGTCACCTTAACCTGATTAGCATTTATAGAACAGCACACCCAACAACAGATGTACATTCTTTCTAACTACACACAGAATATTTACCAATATTAATCCTATTCTGGTCTATAAAAATGATTCAAATCATTTAAAAGATTTTAAATCATACAAAGTATACTCCAGAATCAAAATAGAATTAAATTAGAAACTAACAATGGACTTCTGGAAAATCCTCAAGTATTTGGAAATTAAAGCAACATAGTTGTAAACACATGGGTTATTTTGAAGGACTCAAAGAGAGAATTATAAAGTAAATTTTGAACTATAGAAAATGAAAGTACAATACAGTAATATTTGTGGGATACCATTAAAGAAATACATGGGGGTAAACTGAGAGCATAAATGCCTACATGAGAAAAGAAGAAAGGTCTCAAACTGATAACCTACTTTCCCAATTTGTGAAGAGCAAAGTAAAAATTTACTTAGTTCAGTTCAGTTTAGTTCAGTCGCTCAGTCGTGTCCGACTGTTTGCAACCCCATGGACTGCAGCATGCCAGGACTCCTTGTCCATCACTAACTCCCAGAGTTTACTCAAACTCATGTCCATTGAGTCAGTGATGCCATCCAACTATCTCATCCTCTGTCGTCCCCTTCTCCTCCCACCTTCAATCTTTCCCAGCATCATGGTCTTTTCAAATGAGTCAGTTCTTTGCATCAGGTGGCCAAAGTAAGCAAATGAAAGAAGCAATAAATATCAGAGGAAAATCAGAGAAAGAAGAAATAAAAAAGAAGAAAAACAATAGAAAAATCAAATGAAAACAAAGTTTTATTGTGGTAGGAGGAATTCTAAAATGGCCCTCCAAGACACACTCCCCAAGTCTATCCCATCTGCATAATCCTCTCTCCTCGAGTGCAGGAAGTTGTGCTGTGCTTAGTTGCTCAGTCATGTTTGACTCTTTGTGACCCCATGGATGGTAGCCTGCCAGGCTCCTCTGTCCATGGGCTTCTCCAGACAAGAATACTGGAGTGGGTTGCCTTGCTCTCCTCCGAGGGATCTTCCCAGCCCAGGGGTCAAACCCAGGTCTCCTGCATTGCAGGTGGAGTCTTTACTGTTTGATCCACCAGGGAAGCCCATGAATACTGGAATGGGTAACCTATCCCTTCTCCAGGGTATCTTCCCAATCCACGAATCAAACAGGGATCTCTGGCATTGAAGATGGATTCTTTACCAGCTGAGCTACCAGGAAGTCTGAGTGCAAGAAAGACAGGTGATTATGATAGAATCTCTCTCATATAATTATGCTACACTATATAGCAAGAGATTTTGCAGGTTTAAATAAAGGTCCTTAATCAGTTGACTATGAATTAGTCAAAAAGAAAGATAAAAATCAGGTAATCCTTAAGGGATAAGAAGCCATAGCAGGTGTTCTCATATTGGTTCAATAAGTAAGATATCATGTTGGGAAAGGAAGAGGCCATAGGGCAAGGTTGTGAGAAAGCCCTGTAGGAGCTCAAAGCAGTCTCTAAGTAACTGTTAGCAAGGAGATGGGTACCTCAGCCTCAGAGTCACAAGGAAATGAATTCTGCCAACAAGGAGTGAGCTTGGAAGAGGATCTCAAGCCTCAGAAGATATCTAAGTCCCTGATTTCAGCCTCCTGAAACCTTGAGCAGATGAATCAGTTGTACCATGTTGATTCCTGACCCAAAGAAACTACAGGATACTAAATTTGTCTTGCATTAGACCACTAAATTTATGCTTATGTATAATGCAGCAACTAATACTATGATTCTTTGAGATCAATAAATTGATAAACCTCTAACCAGAGTGATCAGGGAAAGAAAGAAAAATGCAAATTAAGAATATCCAGAATGAAAGAAAGGTGCAATCACTAAAATTTCCACAAATATTAACATGATAGTAAGGGAATAGCTTATAAAACTAAGATCATGGGATCTGGTCCTATCACCTCATGGCAAATAGATGCGGCAAGAGTGGAAACAGTGACAGATTTTATTTTCTTGGGCTTCAAAATCATTGTGGATGGTGACTGCAGTCATGAAATTAAAAGACACTTGCTCCTTAGAAGAAAAGCTATGACAAACCTAGGCAGTGTACAGCATACTAAAAAGCAGAAGGATCACTTTGCTGACAAAGGTCCACATAGTCAAAGCTATGGTTTTTCCAGTAGTCTTGTAAAGATGTGAGAGTTGGTCCATAAAGAAGTCTGAACACCAAAGAATTGATACTTTCAAATTGTGGTGCTGGAGAAGACTCTTGAGAGTCCTTGGACAGCAAGGAGATCAAACCAGTCAATCCTAAAGGAAATCAACCCTGAATATTCATTGGAAAGACTGATGCTAAAGCTGAAGCTCCAACATTTTGGTCACCTGATGCAAAGAGCCAACTCACTGGAAAAGACCCTGATGCTGGGAAAGACTGACGGCAGAATGAGAAGGGTGTGGCAGAGGATGAGATGGTTAGATAGCATCACAGACTCAGTGGACATGTTGAACAAGCTCCAGGAGATAGCAGAGGACAGAGGAGCCTGGCATGCTACAGCCCATGGGGTTGAAAAAAGTTGGACACAATTTAGTGACTGAACAACACAACAACAAGGGAATACTATGAACAATCTATGTCAATAAATCAACAACTTAAGACTAGATGGAAAAATTCCTTTAAAGATACAAACTATCAAAGCTTACCCAAGAAGAAATAGATAACAAATAGACAAAATCCTTAATAAAGATATTAAATCTGCAGTTAAAATATTTCCTCAAATAAAAGTCCACAACAGACTTAGAGACTATTACGCTAAATGAAATGTCAAGGACAAATATTGGGAGAACAAGATGGCAGAGGAGAAGGTGGACGTGGAGTACATCTCTCTCCATGGATACATCAGGAACACACCTTCAGACACAGAAGTGAATGCAGAACATCAGCTAAGAGAGGACAGGAGTATCTGCCCATCAGAAAAGAATATATAAATCCATGCAAAACTTGGTAGGATGAAGAAACTAAGGGGAAAACAGGACTGACAGTAGAAATGGACCTGTCCTGGGCAGTTGGGGGAACTAAAGTGGGGGTCTGATCCCCACACTGGGGCAACTGTCTGAGTCAGAGGAGAAACATTTAAGGCTGAGAGTGAAACAGCTGACCTGTGGCAGCCTAAATGGAATGAGAATCAGACTGCTTTGCTGGAGCCATACATACCCCAGACAGGCACACAGATCCCCTGGAAGGCACAGCCCTGGGAACTGGAATTTAGGGATTGTGGAGCAACCCCTGGGGAAGGGCTGCTGTTGACTATGGAGAGACGTATGGAGGGGATGTGAGGGAGGAGATGGTGGTGGGAAATGCCTATGGAGGAAAGCCGGGCAGCCACGGAAGCAAGGTGATACTGCTGAGTCATGTGTAGGGGGTGGAGCCATCACCATAGCCTCTCTCCCATAACACGCAAACAGTGCCAGCTGAACAATAGAGAGGCTGGCCCATCAAAGCCCTGACACACTGAACTACAGAGTATGATCCCACCCAGGGTGCCCCTTTAAGTGACTGACACGCCAATCTACAGAGTAGGACCCCCAGCCAGGGGGGAACCTCTATGTGCCTGACATGCTGAACAACAGAGAAGGACCCCAGGCAAGGAAGCCCTTTTCAGTGCCTGAATGCACAGAGCTATGGAGAAAGACTGGACAAAGAGGCCTTCTGATCGCCAGCTAAAGAGGCTCGAAAAAAGACTCTGATAAGGTTATAACTCCTGCGGCAGAGGCAGTCCCTGTCCCTGCACACTTGGTGCCACCAGGGTACCCACAAGCCAAGCAGCTGTGCCACCTTCATGCTCAACTCTCACTGAGTCAGAGCTGCCACAGGCAAAAAAAAGTCTTGCGTCTATGCACACAGGGTCGCTTCAGTAATGTCCGAATCCTTGTGACCCTGTAGACTATGGCCTGCCAGGCTTCTCTGTCAGGGAGGTGGGGTTCTCCAGGCAAGAATATTGGAGTGTATTGGCCAATACTGGTTTCCATACCCTTCTAGAACACTATATTTCCTGCTGCCCTAGCCGCCAACTCCCCTGAGTACCTCGTGCTGCCAGAACCCCTGTGACCTAAGACTCTGCACCACCTTCATACCTGGCCCTCACAGAGGCAAACCCAAATCCTTCAGGGCAGCTTCAGAAGCAAACCCCAGTGAACGACCCACATGAAGAGGTGGAAATAAAACCACAATTGAAATCCAGGGGCAGTGTGGCTAAAGAAGAAGACCCAAATCCCTCCCATCAGCTGTACAAGCTGCAGATTAAATCCACACAATCAACTAGGCAGACTCTGTGTCTATGGAATATATAAAGAGTCATTGAGAGCTTCCACAAAACAAAATGCACTAGTTCCGATAGCTGTGGACACTGCAGGCAAGAACACAGAGCACTAGGACCAGATTTGAATCTGAGCTGTCCCCACAGTAGGTCTAGAGATCAGCACAGTGTTAGAGGCATCCTAGGGAGGTGAGGTGGACTGTGACTCCCAGCGAGGGAAAGGACTCTGACAGCAGTGACTCAAGAAAAACATTTATTATTCTTACGTTTTGACTTGTTCTGTAATTCTTTCGGAATTTTCTCTCTCTCTCTCTCTTTTTTTTTTCCCTTTTCCCCTCCTCTGTTGTGGTTGTTGATTTTATCGGCACTATGAAAGCTAACTGAACTTTTTCTTTTTCTGTTTTTTTCTCAGTCACTTTCTTTGTTGTTATAAACCTCTGCCTCTACGTTGGGCTTTTGCAGTTCTGTGGAGTTTTCCTTTTTTTCCTTTTTCCTTTCTTCCATTTTTTCCCCTCTTTTTATAATTTTAATTTTTAATTTTTAAAAACCTATTATATTTTTCTACATTTATTCCTTCATTTGCCTTTCCTACTGTTCTTTTCCCCTTGCAGTTAATCTTTAATGTGTATAAATCTTCATCTACCTCTATTTAACTCTGCATATCTATTCTTTCTTTTCTTTCTTTCCTTTCCTCCAAACATATTTGTTAGTTTTATTTTCATTGCTTTATTCCCCAGTTGGCACCTTGCTTTAGTTTTGTTTTCCAGTTTGTGCTTAAGTTAGATATGTTCAGGTAGATATAATTTTTGGTTTCCTTTGTTTTCCAGGTCAATCTATTGTACTTTATTTTTGTTGGACTGTTTTGGCTTAGATCATGGGTGTATATGTATATGTTTATATTCCATTATTTTAATTATTATTTGCCTGATTTTGTAACTGCCATTTGTCTGGGGTTCATCTTTGGTTTCTTGTTTTTGGATACTTGTTTCAATCTCACTTAATGTCATAACAAACCACTTGTGGAATCTTTGTTCCTGACCAGAGATAAAGCCCTGAACATTTTGAGTGGGAGCAATGACTCCAAGACCCTAGACTACCAGAGAGCTAACCGGTTACTAGGGGGTATCAAATAGTGAAAACTCACATAAAGGAAACTACTGGAATACAAGACCTGGCATCACCCAACCACCAGTAGCACCTTGCTCAGGATGCCTCATCTAAACAACAAACAAAACAAAAATACAAACCCAGTCATCAGCAGACAGGATTACCACCTCACTCAGCCTTGCCCATCAGAGGAAAAACAAACAAGCAAACAAGCAAAAACCCAGCACAAATCTCACCCTATATGAAGCTTATACAAACTACTGGACCCAACTTAGGAGGGCAGAAACCAAAAGGAAGAAAGAATTCAACCTTAAAGCCTGGGAAAAGGAGACCTCAAACACAGTAAGTTTAAAAATATATATATGAAAAGGCAGAGAAATACTACATACAAATGAAGGAACAAACTAGAAACACAGATGTCCAAATAAATGAGGAGGAAATAGGTAAGCTACCTGAAAAAGAATTCAGAATAATGATAGTAAAGATGATCAAAAACCTTGAAAACAAAATGGAGAAAATGCAAGAATCAATTAACAAAGATGTAGAAGAATTAAAGGAGAAGGCAATGGCACCCCACTCCAGTACTCTTGCCTGGAAAATCCCATGTACGGAGGAGCCTGGTGGCCTGCAGTCCATGGGGTTCCAAAGAGTCGGACACAACTGAGCGACTTCGCTTTCACTTTTCACTTTCATGCATTGGAGAAGGGAATGGCAACCCACTCCAGTGTTATTGCCTGGGGAATCCCAGGGATGGGGGAGCCTGGTGGGCTGCCATCTATGGGGTCACACAGAGTCAGACACGACTGAAGTGACTCAGCAGAAGAATTAAAGAATACATATGCAAAGACAAACAGCACAATTACTGAAGTTAAAAATACTCTAGAAGGAATCAATAGCAGAATAGCTGAAGCAGAAGAACGAATCAGTGAGCTGGAAGATAAAATGGTGGAAATAAGTTCTGAGGAGCAGAATAAAGTAAAAAGAATGAAAAGAACTGAGGATAGTCTCAGAAACCTCTGAGACAATATCTAATGCAACAATATTTGAATTATAGGGGTCCCAGAAGAAGAGAAAAAGAAAGGGTATGAGAAATTTTTTGAACAGATTATAGTTGAAAATTTCCCCAATATGGAAAAGGAAATAGTCAATCAAGTCTAAGAGGTATAAGAAGTCCCACACAGGATAAATCCAAGGAGAAACATGCCAAGACACATACTCATCAAACTAACAAAGACTAAGCACAAAGAAAGAATATTAAAAGCAGCAAGGAAGAAGCAACAAGTAACATATAAGGGAAACCCCATATGCTTACCAGCTGATCTTTTAGCAGAAACTATGCAGGCCAGAAGGGAATAGCAGGATATATTTAAGTACTGAAAGGGAAAAATCTACAACTAAGATCACAGTACCCAGTAAGGATCTCATTCAAAATTGATGGAGAAATAAAAAGCTTTTCAGACAAGCAAAAGTTAAGAGAATTTAATACCACCAAACCAGCTTGTATTACAACAAATGTTAAAGGGAATTATATAGTCAAGAAATACAAGAGAAGAAAAAAGATCTACAAAATCAACCCCAAACAAATAAGAAAACGGCAATAAGAACATATATATCAATAATTACTTTAAATGTAAATGGATTAAATGCTCCAACCAAAAGACACAGACTGGCTGAATGTACACAAAAACAAGACCCATATATACTGTCTACAAGAAACCCACTTCATACCTGCTGCTGCTACTGCTAAATCGCTTCAGTCGTGTCCGACACTGTGCGACCCCATAGACGGCAGCCCACCAGGCTTCCCCGTCCCTGGGATTCTCCAGGCAAGAACACTGGAGTGGGTTGCCATTTCCCTCTCCAATGTGTGAAAGTGAAAAGTGAAAGTGAAGTTGCTCAGTCGTGTCCGACTCCTAGCGACCCCATGGACTGCAGCCTACCAGGCTCCTCCTTCCATGAGATTTTCCAGGCAAAAGTATTGGAGTGGGTTGCCATTGCCTTCTCCGACTTCATACCTAAAGACACATATAGACTGAAAGTGAGAGGATAGAAAAATATATTCCATGCAAATAGTAAGCAAAAGAAAGCTGGAGTAGCAATCCTCATATCAGATAAAATAGATCTTAAAATAAAGAAGATTACAAGAGATAAGGAAGGATACTACATAATAATGAAGGGATCAATCCAAGAGGAATACACAACAATTGTAAATATTTATGCACCCAACTTTATTTTGGGGGCCTCCAAAATCACTGCAGATGGTGATTGCAGCCATGAAACTAAAAGACGCTTGCTCCTTGGAAGAAAAGTTATGATCAACCTAGACAGCATGTTAAAAAGCAGAGACATTACTTTACCAATAAAGCTCTGTCTAGTCAAAGCTATGGTTTTTCCAGTAGTCATGTATGGATGTGAGTGTTGGACTATAAAGAAAGCTGAGCACTGAAGAATTGATGCTTTTGAACTGTGGTGTTGGAGAAGACTCTTGAGAGTCCCTTGGACAGCAAGGAGATCCAACCAGTCCATCCTAAAGGAGATCAATCCTGAGTATTCATTGGAAGGACTGATGCTGAAGCTGAAACTTCAGACTTTGGGGAATATTGAAGGTGAGAGGAGAAGGGGACAGCAGAGGACGAGATGGTTGGATGGCATCACTGACTCAATAGACACGAGTTTGAGTAAACTCTGGGAGTTGGTGATGGACAGAGAGGCCTGGCATACTGCAGTCCATGGGGTCACAAAGAGTCAGATAGGTTTGAGCAACTGAACTGAACTGATGAACCCAACACAGGAGCACCTCAATACATAAGACAAACACTAACAGACATAAAAGCAGGAATTGACAGTAACACAATAATAGTAGGAGATTTTAACACCCCACTCACAACAGTGGACAGATCATCAAAATAGAAAATTAATAAAGAAACACAAGTCTTAAATGATACATTAGGTGAGATGGATCTCATTGATGTCTTCAGGACATTCCATCCAAATGTAGAAAAATATGCCTTCTTCTCAAGTGCACATGGAACATTCTCCAGATAGACCATATCTTGGATCACATATCCAACCTCAGTAAATTTAAGAAAATTGAATTCATATCAAGCATCTTCTCCAACCACACGCTATGAGACTAGATATAAATTACAAGAAAAAAAACTGTAAGAACACAAACACACAGAGATTAAGCAACGTATTACTAAATAACCAACGGGTTACTGAAGAAATCAAAAGGGAAATCAAAAAATGTCTAGAAAAAAATGACAATGAAAACACGACAACTCAAAACCTATGGGATGCAGCAAAAGCAGTCCTAAGAGTGAAGTTTATAGCAATACAATCCTACCTCAAGAAACAAGAAAAACATTGAATAGACAACCTAACTTTACACCTAAAACAACTGGAGAAAGAAGTACAATAAGCTCCAAAAATTAGAAGGAAGAAATCATAAATATCATAGTAGAAATAATTGAAAAAGAAATGAAAGAAACAATAGGAAAGATGAATAAAACTAAAAGCTTGTTCTTTGAGAAGATAAACAAAATTGACAAGCCTTTAGCCAGACTCATCAAGAAAAAAAGAGAGAAGAATCAAATCAACAAAATTAGAAATGAAAAAGGAGAGGTTACAACAGACAATGCAGAAATACAAAGGATTATAAAAGACTATTATGAACAACTACATGGCAATAAAATGGATAACCTGGAAGAAATGGACAGATTCCTCGAAGAGTACAATCTTCCAAGACTGAACCAGGAAGAAATAGAAATTATGAACAACAAAATTACAAGCACTGTAAATTGAAGCTGTGATCAAAAATCTCCCAAAAAACAAAAACCCAGGATCAGATGGCTTCACAGAAGAATTCTATCAAACATTTAGAGAAGAGCTAATGCCTATCTTTCTAAACCTCTTTCAAAAAATTGCAGAGGAACACTTCCAAACTCTTTCTACAAAGCCACCATCACTCTGATACCAAAAACAGATAAAGACAACACAACAAAAGAAAACTACAGGCCAATATCACTGATGAACATAGAAGCAAAAATCCTCAAAAAAATTTTAGCAAACAGAATTCAGTAGCACATCAAAAAGCTCATATACCACGATCAAGATGGGATTATTCCAGGAATGCAAGATTCTTCAATATATGCACATCAATCAATGTGATATGCCATATTAACAAATTGAAGGATAAAAACCATATGATCGTCTCAATAGATGCAGAAGAGCCTTTGACAAAATTCAGCACCCATTTATGATTAACTCTTCAAAAAATGGGCATAGAAGAACCTACCTCAACATAGTAAAGGCCATATATGATAAACCAACAGTAAACATTATTCTCAATGGTGAAAAACTGAAAGCATCCCCCCTAAGATCAGGAACAAGAAAAGGGTGTCCATTTTCACCACTATTATTCAACATAGTTTTCAAGTTGGTTTTAGAAAAAGCAGAGGAACCAGAGACCGAGTTGCCAACATCTGCTGGATCATCGAAAAGCAAGAGAGTTCCAGAAAAACATCTATTTCTGCTTTATTGACTATGCCAAAGCCTTTGACTGTGTGCTGCTGCTGCTGCTGCTAAGTCGCTTCAGTCGTGTCCGACTCTTGTGACCCCATAGATGGCAGCCCACCAGGCTCCCCCAGCCCTGGGATTCTCCAGGCAAGAACACTGGAGTGGGTTGCCATTTCCTTCTCCATTGCGTGAAAGTGAAAAGTGAAAGTGAAGTCGTTCAATCGTGTCCGACTCCTAGCGACCCCATGGACTGAAGCCTACCAGGTTCCTCTATCCATGGGATTTTCCAGGCAAGAGTACTGGAGTGGGTTGCCATTGCCTTCTCCACTTTGACTGTGTGGATCACAATAAACTGTGGAAAATTCTTCAAGAGATGGGAATACCAGACCACCTGACGTGCCTCCTGAGAAATCTGTATGCAGTATATATGGAATTTAGAAAGATGATAACAATAACCTTGTGTACGAGACAGCAAAAGAGACACTGATGTATGGAACAGTCTTATGGACTCTGTGGGAGAGGGAGAGGGTGGGAAGATTTGGGAGAATGGCATTGAAACATGTAAAATATCATGTATGAAACGAGATGCCAGTCCAGGTTCAATGCACGATACTGGATGCTTGGGGCTAGTGTACTGGGACGACCCAGAGGGATGGTATGGGGAGGGAGGAGGGAGGAGGGTTCAGGATGGGGAGCACATGTATACCTGTGATGGATTCATTTTGATATTTGGCAAAACTAATACAATTATGTAAAGTTTAAAAATAAAATAAAATTAAAAAAAAAAAAAGAAAAGAAATCTGTATGCAGGTCAGGAAGCAACAATTAGAACTGGACATGGAACAACAGACTGGTTCCAAATAGGAAAAGGAGTACGTCAAGGCTGTATATTGTCACCTTGCTTATTTAACTTATATGCAGAGTACATCATGAGAAACTCTGGACTGGAAGAAGCACAAGCTGGAATCAAGATTGCCAGGAGAAATATCAATAACCTCAAGTGAAGAGGAACTAAAAAGCCTCTTGACGAAAGAGGAGAGTGAAAAAGTTGGCTTAAAGCTCAACATTCAGAAAAGTAAGATCATGGCATCTGGTCCCGTCACTTCATGGGAAATAGATGGGGAAACAGTGGAAACAGTGTCAGACTTTATTTTTGGGGGCTCCAAAATCACTGCAGATGGTGACTGCAGCCATGAAATTAAAAGACGCTTACTCCTTGGAAGGAAAGTTATGACCAATCTAGATAGCATATTCAAAAGCAGAGACATTACTTTGCCAACAAAGGTTCGTCTAGTCAAGGCTATGGTTTTTCCTGTGGTCCTGTATGGATGTGAGAGTTGGACTGTGAAGAAGGCTGAGCGCCAAAGAATTGATGCTTTTGAACTGTGGTGTTGGAGAAGACTCTTGAGAGTCCCTTGGACTGCAAGGAGATCCAACCAGTCTATTCTGAAGGGGATCAGCCCTGGGATTTCTTTGGAAGGACTGATGCTGAGGCTGAAACCCAGTACTTTGGCCACCTCATGCAAAGAGTTGACTCATTGGAAAAGACTCTGATGCTGGGAGGGATTAGGGGCAGGAAGAGAAGAGGACGACAGAGGATGAGATGGCTGGATGGCATCACTGACTCGATGGACGTGAGTCTGAGTGAACTCTGGGAGTTGGTGATGGACAGGGAGGCCCGGCGTGCTGTGATTCATGGGGTGACAAAGAGTCAGACACGACTGAGCAACTGAACTGAACTAAACTGAAAGTCCTAACTATAGCAATTAGAGAATAAAAAAAAAAAAAGTAAAAAGAATCCAGATTGCAAAAGAAGAAGTAAAGCTCTCACTGTTTTCAGGTGACATGATACTGTACATAGAAAAACCTAAAGATAGTATCAAAAATTACTAGAGCTAATCAGTGAATTTAGCAAAGTTGCAGGATACAAAATCAATACACAGAAATCACTTGCATTTCTATATACTAACAATGAAAACTCAGAATTAGAAATTAAGGAATCAATCCCATTCACCACTGCAACAAAAAGAATTAAACATCTAGGAATAAACTTACCTAAGGAGACAAAACGGAGAAGGCAATGGCACCCCACTCCAGTACTCTTGCCTGGAAAATCCCATGGACGGAGGAGCCTGGTAGGCTGCAATCCATGGGGTCGCTAAGAGTCAGACACGACTGAGAGACTTCACTTTCACTTTTTACTTTCATGCATTGGAGAAGGAAATGGCAGCCCACTCCAGTGTTCTTGCCTGGAGAATCCCAGGGCCGGGGGAGCCTGGTGGGCTGCCGTCTATGGGGTCGCACAGAGTCGGACATGACTGAAGTGACTTAGCATTAGCATAGCAAGGAGACAAAAAAACTGTACACAGAAAATTATAAGACACTGATGAAAAAATCAAAGATAACAAACACATGGAGAAATATTCCATGTTCCTGGTTAGGAAGAATCAATATTGTGAAAATGACTATACTACCAAATGCAATTTATAGATTCAATGTGATTCCTATCAAATTACCAATGGTATTTTTCACAGAACTAGATAAAAAATTTTCACAATTCATATGGAAACAAAAAAAGACTCCAAAACACAAAAGCCAAAGCAGTCTTGAGAAAGAAGAATGGAGCCGGAGGAGTCAAACTTCCTGACTTCAGATTATACTACAAAGCTACAGTCATCAAGACAGTATTTAACTGGCACAAAAACAGAAATGTAGACCAATGGAACAAGATAGAAAGCCCAGAAATAAACTGATGCACCTATGTACCTTATTTTTGACAAAGGAGGCAAGAATATACCATGGGGCAAAGATAGCCTCTTCAATAAATGGTGCTGGGAAAACTGGACAGCTACATGTAAAAGAATGAGATTAGAACACTTCCTAACATCATACATAAAGATAAACTCAAAATGGATTAAAGACCTAAATGTAAGCCCAGAAACTATAAAACTCTTAGAGGAAAACATAGGCAGAACACTCAATGACAAACCAAAGCAAGATCCTCTATGATCCACCTCTGAGAGTAATGGAAATAAAAACAAAAGTAAACAAGTGGGACCTGATTAAATTTAAAAGCTTTTGCACAGCAAAGGAAACTATAAGCAAGGTGAAAAGACAACCCTCAGAATGGGAGAAAATAATAGTAAATGAAACAGACAAAGGATTAATTTCCAAAATATACAAGCATCTCATACAACTCAATATCAGAAAAACAAACAACCCAATCAAAAATTGGGGAAAAGACCTAAACAGACATTTCTCCAAAGAAGACATATAGATGGCTAACAAACACATGAAAAGATGCTCAACATCACTCATTATTAGAGAAAAGCAAATCAAAACCACAATGAGATATCACCTCACACCAGTCAGAAAGGCTATCATCAAAAAGTCTACAAACAATAAATGCTGGGAGGGTATGGAGAAAAGGGAATGTCTTGCACTGTTGGTAGGAATGTAAATTGATACAGCCACTGTGGAAGATGGTATGGAGATTCCTTAAAGGACTAGGAATAAAACCACCATATGACCCAGTAATCCCACTCCTAGGCATATACCCTGAAGAAACCAAAATTGAAAAAGACACATGCATCCCATTTTTCACTGCAGCACTAATTACAATAGCTACAATATGGAAGCAATCTAGATGTCCATTGACAGATGAATGGATAAAGAAGTTGTGGTACATATACACAATGGAATATTACTCAACTGTAGAAAGGAATGCATTTGAGTCAGTTCTGATGAGGTGGCTGAACCTAGAACCTATTATACAGAGTGGAGTCAGAAAGAGAAAGATAAATATCGTATTCTAAGGCACATATATGAAATCTAGAAAAATGGTACTGAAGAATTTATTTACAGGGCAGCAATGGAGAAACAGATACAGAGAATAGACTTATGGACATGGGGAGAGGGGAGGAGAGGGTGAGATGTATGGAAAGAGTAACATGGAAACTCACATTAATTACCATATGTTAAATAGATAGCCAATGGGAATTTGCTGTATGGCTCAGGAAACTCAAACAGGGCTCTGTATCAACCTAGAGAGGTAGGATGGGGAGGGAGATGGGAGAGAGGTTCAAAAGGGAGGGGATGTATGTATACCTATGGCTGATTCATGTTGAGATTTGACAGAAAACAAAAAGTTCTGTAAAGCAATTATCCTTCAATAAAAAAATTGAAAAAAATACAAATATTGTATAATTTTACTTACACATGGGATCTAAAAAAGCACACAAACACACCAAAGAACAATATACCAAACGGAAGTAGACTCAGAGATAAAGAGAATAATAGTTGTCAGAGGGGAGTTAAGTTGGAGGATGGACAAAATAGGGCAAGGGAATTAAGAGGTAAAAACTCCCAGTAATGAAATACATAAGTCATAATGATGTATATCATGGGAAATAAAGTCAATAACTCTGTAATAACTTTGTATAGTAACAGACAATAACTAGACTCATAGTGGTGATTATTTGGGAATGTATAAAAATATTGAATCACTGTGTTATACATCTGAAACTAATGTAATATTGTTAGTACTAATATACTTCAACAAAAAAGTTCACCATAGACATAGAGGCACAATTTCTAAAAATATCAGCAAATCTAATACAACAATACATAAAAACTCCAGGCCCAGATGGCTTCTCTTATTCTACCAAATATTTAGGGGAGAAATAATGTCAGCTTGATACTATTTCAGAAAATTGACAAGAAAGGAGCATTTCCTAATTCAATCTATGAACACAGTAATACTTTAATACCAAATCCAGAATATTGTTAGCCCAAATATACTTCAATAAAAAAAGAAAGCTTGCTGTAGACCAATGTCTTTTAAGAACATAGATGCACAATTTCTTTAAATATAGCAAATCGAATCCAATAATATTTTAAAAAGAAAATATATCACAACCTCAAGATTTTATCCATGGGATAGCAATGCCATTTAAAATTTAAAAGATAATCAATATAACTCCCCATATTAACAGAAAAGAAAAAAAATGATTGTTTTACTAGATACAAAAAAACCGTTTGACAAAATCGAATACTTATTTGTGATTTGGAAAAAAAAAAAATCCAGCTCAGTATGTGTACATGTGTGTGTATATAAACTTGCACACAAGATATCTTGTGGGTTTTGGTATCCAAATATTTCTTAATTTATAAAAGAATGTAGAACTTTTCCTGCTTTTTTCTATTTTAAAACTTTTTTCTACTCTAAACAGCATTGGATGGTGGTAGGTGGTGGTTTAGTTGCTGAGTCATGTCTGACTCTTGAGACCCAATGGGTAGCCCTCCAGACCTCTCTGTCCATGGGATTTTCCAAATAAGAATACTAGAGGGGGATTGTCGTTTCCCCCTCCAGGGGATCTTCCTGACCCAGGGATGGAATCTGAGTCTCCTGCACTGCAGGCAGTCTCCTGCATTACAGGCGGTTTCTTAACCGCTGAGCCTCCAGGGAAGCCCAAACACCATTGGATAAATGTCTTTAAATATTTATATACAATCCCTTTGTGAAATCTCTGAGCCTCCTGCTATAAGCGGAGTGGCTCTTTAATAACTGTATTTATTCTATTGTAATTGGTGTTCTTTTATTTGCTCTCTCTTCTGGAATCAATTTTGGTAAATTATATATCTCTTAATAGCATCAAATTTATTCTGGTTTTCAAATATTTACACAAGGCTGAAGAACTTTAAATATTTATATGCGAGACAGTAAAAGAGACACAGATGTATAGAACAGTCTTTTGGACTCTGTGGGAGAGGGAAGGGGGGATGATTTGGGAGAATGGCATTGAAACATGTATAATATCATATAAGAAATGAATCGCCAGTCCAGGTTCGATGCAGGATACAGGATGCTTGGGGCTGGTGCACTGGGATGACCCAGAGGGATGGTATGGGGAGGGAGGTTGGAGGGAGGGTTCAGGAATGGGGAACACATGTACACCCGTGGTGGATTCATGTTGATGTATGGCAAAACCAATACAATATTGTAAAGTAATTAGCGTCTAATTAAAATAAATAAATTTAAATTAGAAAATAAAGTTAAATATAAAAAAAGAAATCAAAAGAAGTAGTTTTCTATGATTTTTTTGTTTCCTAAAGAATAGCATTACATTTTCTTATGCTTATTTGCATTCTCCTTTCTTTATCTTACTAAGTTAGTCAAAGTGTGACTTTTTTAAATCTCCCCCTCAAAAGCTATTCTTTGATTTAATTATTTTACCATTATTTTCTGTTTTCTAATTTATTGCTTTCCATTTTTTATCAAGTTCTTATTTCTACTCTCTTTACATTTACATTTTCTTATAACTTCTGGTAGTTAAGGTTTACTTCAATGATTTTTATTTTCCTTGTTTATTAAAGTAAGTATTTAATGCCATGACTTATTCTTGAATATTTCTTTACATATGTACATTATATATATAATATATGAAATATACATAAAATATCTTATATATGAAACTTTAAAATGTATGATTTATAGAAATATATATACAGAAATACACAAAGCTAAATAAATATTCCAAAGATAATATGTAGCATTAAATATTTATTTTAATATTTATATTCAAATATGAATATCTTAGCAATAATATATATTATAATATTTCCTGGGTATTCAGTAATTTTATTTGTAGCTCCTTTGAGTGATAATCCAGCATATTCACAGCTTCCAGAGATTAAGGAGGGGTATTTGGTGGACTATTTTAGAAATTCTGCAAATGGTGAACATCCAAATTTATCCTGTATTTCTGTCCCCTGATAATTACGATTAAACCCCAGTCCATCAAACCCATTTAAGACCCTCCCCTTATGTTTATTTTTGTTTTTCAAAATATTATTTTCCCTTTTTTATTAAACACATAAACCTGTCTGACATTATTTTACAAACAATAACTATTTATTTACTGACTTGTTTAATAAGTTTACTGTGTTCTCTTGAGAGAAAACTTCTCTTCCTTCTGAAATATATCCTGTAACACAGCAGTCCCCAACCTTTTTTGGCACCAGGGACTGGTTTAGTGGAAGAAAATTTTTCCATGAACTGAGGGTGGGGGGGTGGTTTCGAGATGATTCAAGCACATCACATTTATTGTATTTTTCTATTATTACTATATCAGCCCCACCTCAGACCATCAGGCATTACATCTCAGAGGTTGGGGACCCCTCCTATAACAGTTTTCTGGGGAGGGAATGTGGGTAGAAACTCTCTAAAAGTTTATATATTTGAGAATGTCTTTAATGTGCTCCTAAGATCATTGTTTCATGTCAGTTTCAGATTGACAAATACTTTCTCTCAGCATGGTGAAAGCATTTACTTGACTGTTTTCTCAATTTTCTCTCAGTCTGGTAAATGAAAGTTTTCAACTGTGTTATCTTACCAGCTTGACTATCTTGTTAATCTGTATTTATGATAGTTCATTCCAATATATTCTTTTCCTATTAATAACAAGGAAAATTCAATGAGCTACTAAATTTGTTGTATCTGCATTTTTTATAGGAGGATGATATATAGGACTCATTTCACCCATCTGGCCCCAATTATATTATTAGCTGTAAAACAGAAAGCAAGTCGAAGAAAAGTTCACTCACAGGCAGGACAATCTTCCTGCTGTCATTATTATTCTCAAACTTCATCATTTATTTTCTTTCAGGAAAACAACAAAAAGCATTTTTTTGTTATTTTTGCCAAAATGTTCAGAAATGCTAGCACATTTCATTGAAAACCAGAAACAATGTCTTTAGGCAATATTCTTTTCATTCCATGTATATATATTTTCTGTTTCTCAGGGGAAAGTAGAGGAAACATTTGACAATATTCTCCTTAAAGGAGAAACTTACTTTTCACCAAATATTAATAATATCTTACTTTAAAAAGATAGAACATTAAAAGTAAAATAAGTTGCTATAAAGACAGTTATCAGGAAAGACAAGAATTAATTTAATGCTGCCTTTCTACAGTACTCTGCTTTGACAAAACAACTTTTTGAATGGTTTAAATTGGCAAATGCACATACAGAGTCTTAGTGGGGGAGGCAGTGTGACAATTTCTTAAAGACAGAAAGCATAGTAAGACAGAAACTCTAAGCTCCAAAATACTTAATGGAATTATTCTAAATGGTGTATCTTCCCAAGATTAGTTTCTTATGAGACATGAAGTTCTGAGTTTTAACACCATCACCAAAAGGCATCAGCTATCTATTTGCTTAAATAATACTATGTTAGGACCCACAAAAAAAGCTGAGAATTTGGAAAAGCACTGAAATTGTAGGAAACAAGGATGCTGTTGAAAATGGGTAGTTATTTTCAGCATCAAAACATATAAGGAAATAATCAGTATTAAACTAGGAAAAAATATTTGTCATAACATGGTGGTAATCTTCTCATTTGAATGTATATTAAAAGAAAATACTCTTCCAATGGAGGCAATTAATACAGTGTTAAAAGTGTTTCAAGAAACTTCCTATTTAAGAAAAGATTTAGCTAATAGCACCCAATATGCTTACTTGTAAATTCCCATTAAAATACACACATAGATACACACACACACAAAAAAAATGACAATTCTGGAAATCAAGGGAAAGAGATCAAGTATTTGCAAGAATCTTGGAAACATTTCCACAATCTCTAAGACAGATGAAGTTAATTTGAAAGAACAAGGCTGTGGTCATCTTATCAAACCAAACAGCACAACCCATTGGTAAATATGCACAGAAAGGTTCAGCCATGGCCCCTCTGTTAATTTCTACCTAACTAGAAATTTGTTAATTTATTAGCTAATGATTAATTTCAAAGCTTTTGCTTCACACAGAAAACATATAAACACCCCATTAGCATTTTCAGAGACTGTTAAGACTCCTGACCACCCGTCAGTTCAGGGAAGTTTGGTATGATACCAGGTGAGGTCCTAAAGTCAGTAAAAAGGCAAAAAACTGGTACAGTCCAAATGACCCTTGAAAATTCTCCAAGTAAGGCTTCATGGACATGAACATGTTACCTCTCTCTGAGTCAAACACAATCAGTGTCTTCCATAGCATTAGAAGCTAGAAAACATGGCTGGCTTTTGACAGAGGATATGGCAACCCACTCCAGTGTTCTTGCCTGGAGAATCCCAGGGACGGGGGAGCCTGGTGGGCTGCCGTCTATGGGGTCACACAGAGTCGGACACGACTGAAGCAACTTAGCAGCAGCAGCATTGTTGTTTGAATGAAGGATATACTGGATCACACACAGCATTTCAAGATGAGAGATAATGGGAACTGAACCAAACTGAGAAAAGAATAGACTCATTTTATCCTCCTTTCAGGGCATATGCTTAATAGGTGGAATTACAACCAGAGTGCACTGCACTACCTTCCCAGGTTCTCTCTTCTCTCTCACTGTGATATACCTATAGTTGAATTAATATAAGTTGAGTGGGCAACAGATAGAACTCCACTGATTGTCCCTTCCTGAGTCAATTCAAACACTTCTACCCAGAACCCTGTGCGGCCGGAGGTAGAGGGGAAGACACTCTGGGATATGCAGTCATGGAAAGTGATATATTTTAATGGTAACTATTGTGGTAAAGAATCCGCCTGCAATGCGGGAGACCTGGGTTTCCATCCCTGGGTTGGGAAGATCCTCTGGAGAATGGAAAGGCTACCCACTCCAGTATTCTCGCCTGGAGAATTCCATGGACTGCATAGTCCATGGGGTCACAAAGAGTCGGACACGATTGAGCAACTTGCACTTGCACTTTCACTTTCAAAGCAGGATGAGTTCTCATGGCAGTGGATATTGTGGGATATTTCAGTGTTTTTCAAAGCACAACCCACAGACCCCCTACATGCTTGTTATAAATAGAGATTTCTGTGTTTTACTCTAAATCCACTGAACCTGGAGCAAGTGATTCAATGATTCTCCAGAACTCACAGAACTCAAAATAGCTCTTATACTCACATTTAGTGCATTACAGCAAATGATACAGATAAAAATTAGCAAAGAAGAAAGACACAGAGGGCAGGGTTCAGGAGAGAACAAGCATGAGATTCCATTTATCCTCACCCCCAGTGGAGTCTTACAGATAGTACCCTATCCTCCCAGTAACAACGTGTGACAATAAAGTACTGCCAACTAGGGAGGCTCACCTGAGCCACAGTATAGGAGAGGCAGACATGCAGACGTGAACTGCCCACATGATGGACCTTAGTTTCTCAGTTTCCAGTCTCCAGCACCTCCAGAGGCAAAACTGATGCACTGTGACCCAAGGTTCCCACCATAAGCAACACTGTAAGCATAAACTATCTGACTCGGGGAAGGGGAGGGAAAGAGGGAGGAGGAAAAGGAAAAAGAGGGCTAATTGTCCAAATGGACTTCAAGACTTGAAGTAAAAATGTAATAATAAGACAGTGTGGGTTTGGAATAGGAATAGACAATCTCAAAAATTTACATATACAGGAAAATGTGATTTATGACAGAGTTTGGTCATTGCAGATAAACAGGGAAAGGAGAAGGTTTTTTCCCTTACAAATCCTTCTAAATCAGTCATCTATATGAACTAAACAATGGCAATAGATCCTTCCCTCCATCAACAAGAATCATTTCCAAGTGGGTTAAAGACTTAAATGTGTAAACAGAATTTAAAATCTTTTATAAGAAGAAAATATTAAAATATCTATAAAGTTTTGATATTGGAAAGAATTTCTTAGGCAAAACATGAAAGATATTGCTTAGGCTAATCATAAATGAAAAAACTAGGAAACTCAGGTACAGTAAAATTAAAAACTGCTATTTATGAAAAGATAGCACCAGTGGAAGGGAAAGACTAACCTCAAACTAAACAAAAAGATATACTGTGGATTAGTATCCAAATATATGAAGAATTGTATAAATCATTAAGAAAAAAGACAAAGAACAAGTAGAAAACTGGGAAACCTATAGAAAGAAGCAATACACACAAAATGAAAGAAAAATAATGGCAAATAAACATATGAAAATGTGTTCAACATTCTTAGTAACCAATAATATGCTAATTAAGACCACAGGGACAGACCACTTACTCTAGATTGATGAAAATTGAATCTGATAACAACATGGGTTGGCAAGAATATGAAATAATGGGAACTAAACTACTGCTGATAAAAGATCTGCCTTGGAAGACAATTTGGATATTCACATATGCTATGACTCGGCAGTTCTACTCATAGATATGTTCCCTAAATATCACTTGTACATGTGCGCCAAGAGAAATAAACAAGAATGTCCATAGCAGCATTATTTATAAGAACAAAAAATTTAAAGTATTCCAACTGTTCATTGACAGGAAAATGAATCATAGTATATTTATAGAATGAACAGTATACTATAGTTGGAATAAATGAACTGTAGTCTATGTAACAACATGGATGAATTTTAGTATTTTTAACTTGGAGTGACAAAAAGCAAGTGATATAGGTTTATATATAATATATCATCACTATATAGCTAAAAATTGAGCAAAATTAGACAATATACTGTTAGGGAACACTCTCTCTAAGCCCATACATATATGTATATACATACACACACAAACACACATAACTATAATACAACCATTTGTTTTTACCAAATGAAAGAACAAAAAAAATAATGTATATTGTCACCCTGCTTATTTAACTTATATGCAGAGTACATCCTGATAAATGCCAGATTGGATGAAGCACAAGCTGGAATCAAGATTGCTGGGAGAAATATCAATAACCTCAGATATGCAGATGATACCACCCTTATGGCAGAAAGCAAAGAAGGACTAAAGAGCCTCTTGTTGAAAGTGAAAGAGGAGAGTGAGAAAGTTGGCTTAAAGTTCAACATTTAGAAAACTAAGATCATGGTATCTGGTCCCATCACTTCATGGCAAATAGATGGGGAAACAATGGAAACAGATTTTATTCTGGGGGGCTCCAAAATCACTGCAGATGAAATTAAAAGACGCTTGCTCCTTGGAAGAAAAGTTATGACCAACCTAGACAGCATGTTAAAAAGCAGAGACATTACTTTGCCAACAAAGGTCTGTCTAGTCAAAGCTGTGGTTTTTCCAGTAGTCATGTATGGATGTGAGAGTTGAACTATAAAGAAAGCTGACACTGAAGAATTGATGTTTTTGAACTGTGGTGTTGGAGAAGTCTTGAGAGTCTCTTGGACTGCAAGAAGATCCAACCAGTCCATCCTAAAGGAGATCAGTCCTGAATATTCATTGGAAGGACTGATGCTGAAGCTGAAACTCCAATACTTTGCCCACCTGATGCAAAGAACTGACTCATTTGAAAAGACCCTGATGCTGGGAAAGATTGAAGGCAGGAGGAGAAGGGGACAACAAAGGATAAGATGGTTGGATGGCATCACTGACTCAATGGACATGAGTTTGAGTAAGCTCCAGGAGTTGGTGATGGACAGGGAAGCCTCACGTGCTGCAGTCCATGGGGTCGCAAAGAGACACGACTGAGTGACTGAACTGAACCAAACTGATGGTTGGTGAGAAGGCAAGAGGGTAAGAGAAGGAACATATAGGTAAAAGCTAAGTGTTGTTTTAGTTCTTGAGCAAGGTGATAAGTTCAAGGGTAACGATTCTGCTTTTATGATTCATAGCCTTAATTGCATATATATTATCAAATGTTCTATGATATAATATTTCATTTGCAACTGCAAGAAAAAGGAGGCTTGGAAGAGAATTGGAAACAGCATATATAGATGGGCTTTTCTGCTATAGAGGGGAGCAGAGAAATGGAGCAAAAACTATGGTGTTTATGAGGTCAAGGGAAAGTTTTAAGATGGGAGATATTACAGCATACTTATAAGCTGATGGGAACAAATCAGTTGAGAGGGGAAAACTGATGATTCCAGAAGCAAAACCCTTAAGCAGTTGAGAGAGGAAGAGATCCAGTGAACTGGTGAGAAGGTTGGGAAATTGACACTATAAAAGAAGTAGAGGCAGAAGATGTGGATATGGCTGCAGGCAAATCGACAGAGGGAGTGGTGCCAAGTTCTCTTCTGATTTATGTCCATTTCTTGTGAAATAAGGAGGAAGCTCAGGGGCTTCCCTGATGGTCCAGTGGCTAAAACAACTAAGACCGAGCAGAGCCAAATATATAATTGTTTTTTTTTTAAATGAAGGTGTTAAAGTTTTATCTTGCCAAGTGGGATAATATATAACTTGGTAACTATATTAGGATTGCTGGACATTACAAACCCCTTGAGGTTTTTGACTAGCAGTATAAAATGAGACCAGTCATTGTGTTTTTCTCTATTTCAGCTGCTCTACCACAAGAACAAAACTGCATTTAATCGAAAGTAGTTATTTTCCATGGGAAGTACACCTTTTAAAAATAGAGGGGGCAAGGAGAAATGAGAATTCAAAGGAATTAGTGAAACCAATGGACTATGCAATATAAAATAGGTAAGAAGGTAAGAGAGGACCTAGAGCATGATGGTGGACAGTAATAGTTGGCAGGTTAATGGATTGGAGGGTGCCTGAGAATTGTTTCTTGGATAAATGATATTGGAATAATTAGCCATTGGAAATGGTTAGTAGAATCCCTGATTCACTCCTTACACAAAATAAGTTCCAAGTGACATAAAAACCTAAAAGTTAGCAATATACATCAATAAAAATGTGTATATACATAGCAACTATAATTTCAATTTGTAAAAAGACTTTCTCATCATATCATCAAAGGAAATGTTTGATAAATATGACTAGAGAGAAACTAAAAACTTCTTTATTGCAAGAATATATAAATAAGTGTACATAATTCCTACCATGTGTGCATGATAAGTTGCTTCAATCGTGACTGTAGCCCGCCAGGCTCCTCTGTCCATGGGGCTTATCCTGGCAAGAATACTGGAGCGGTTAGTCATTTCCTCCTCCAGGGGAATCTTCCCGACCCAGGGGTTGAACCCATGTCTCCTGCTTCGGCAGGCAGGTTCTTTACCATTAGTGCCACCTGGGAAGGCCCATAAGTCTTATCAATCAATATAAAAAAGCGGTATAGCCAAATAGAAAATAAGTCAAAAGATATATGTAAGCAATATACAAAAGAAGAAATATCAAAAGTTAGAAATATTTTTAAATATATTCAATTTCACCAGAAAACAAAAAAACAATTTAAAAGCAAATTGAATAAGGCCAATGAAAGATAAATTGGAGAAAATATCATATATATATAAATTAGAATGCTTTCAAATCAAAAAGAAAAAATAGAAAACTAAGAATGCTACCAGAGATGTACCCAAAAATGTAACTAATTTGCAAAATAAGAAATATAATTAGATAAGACATTTATAAAATATTTAGCCTCATTATTTATCAATCATACACATTCAATTAATTAGTTATTCATTAATCAAATTTAGAAAGAAATTTTTAATGAAGAGATTCCACCACCATAAAGCTGTGGAAAATGGGCACTTCCAAGCATTGCTGATTAATTATTACATATTGCATCATTAGGCTGGCATACTGTGATGTGATAATAAGGTCAAAATTTTATATAACCTTTGGCCTCATCATTCTTCTTCCAGAAATTTAACCTTAGGCAATGAACATTGATGTGAGTTAAGAGCTATCTGTAATCAGCATTGTGTGTGATGGGCAGGTAGGTAGGGTGAAGGCTGGGGTGAAGACAGAATGTAAGAGATCTAGGGGGTCAAAATTCTCCCCCCTCAAAAAGAGGGAAACATGTAAAATAAATAAGCTAAGTGCATCAGTGTGATGGAGAAGTCTGAAGCCATAAAATTAATGACATAGAAGAATATTCAATGACATGGAGAAAAGTTTACAATATGTTGTGAATTTGAAAAATCATATTAATATGGACTAATTTTAGTCTTTAAAAGATACACACAGGAAGAAAACTAGAAAGGCATAAGCAAATGATAATTGTGATTATGAATACTGGGAGTAATATAAAACATTTTTAGTTTTTATATTTTTCTCTGTTATCACATTTTTATAAAATATTGTTCTAGGCAGAAAAACACAGCTATTATCATTACAAATGAATTCATATAGCTTTTTGCCTCTTCCCTTATTCATCATCACAGTAAAAGTAATATTAAAAATATGTTTCAGATTTTTTTCATATGCCCAGACTTCTACAGTTGGGTACTCCAAGTTACCATTTCATTATGATAAAACAAATCCTTATAGGATTTAATTGTATGAAGCAGCTTTTTAAAATGCTATGTGGTAGTGATAGGTCATCATTGAAAGAATAGCTAAATTCTTGAAAAGCTGGACTGGCTTTTCAAATACAAAGTTAAGCAGAGATTCTGCAAAGTGTAAAAATCATCCCTGAAGATTAGTTACATATTAATTCTTTCTTTTTAATAGTATATTCCATGTGGGAATGAGTAAAGAGCATCAGACATCCATTTGATTGCAGGTACTTAGGAAATATAATAGTAATGTCTTTATATTTATTTCATGACTTACCAGGTATTCACTTAAATGTAACCACTGACTTACACATAATCAGAAAATATTTTCAGATAAAAACCTGTTTGGGATCACAGAGGCAAAGCTCCACATATTTCAGCCTCTCCTATTTTATAACTATATCTTAAATATATCTAAAGAAATTAAACCTTAGAAATTCTCACATGTACATAGAGATTATAGCTCAAATAGATTAAACCTTTTCTCAGGCAACATGTCTGCTATATCCAGGGATAAGTTATTTGTAAATATGTTATTATTACCATGAAAACCCTAACAGAAAAAATAATTTTCCTCCATGGCAATAGGAAAAAGAAAAGAGGCTTTCAGAAACCTTACAGCATCTGGCAAGTGTGTGTGAGGTGGCAGACAAAAGAGGTGGGAGGAGTGGATGAAGAATAGAAATGGAATGTATTTCTTCAAAACTACCTGTCAAACCTCAAAAAAGAAAAGGAGAAGCAAGCAGAATTTTTTTCTATTTTACAAAGTTAGCGTTCATAGTAGATAAACAAAATAATGCTAGTATCATGATTCCTGATGTCAGCACCCTTCAAACAACGTAAATCTTTTCTCTTGTGAGAAAAGGAGTTAATGAATACACAGATGCAGGCTCAATGATGCCAACTTGCTAAAAGAATGTGTCTTGATGACTATCAAATTTTAAACATAATATCAAAGTTGCTGAACCATGAACATACAGAGAACCCAAACAAGTATTAGCTCATCAGGAGTAAAATTCTTAAACTCAGTGTTTTAAATGAGCTTTTATTTTTAAAGTTTTAAGTTAAATTCACCATATAATTTTTAAATGCAAACATTTTCTGAACATATGATATAAATACTAATGAATTTAGAAATCTTTTCTTTTGGAGTGAAGTGATTTTTCTACTAAATCTGCTGTCTTGACTGACTTATAAAGAAATTTTAAAATTCTAAACAAGTTGTAAGATTTTAATTTTTTGTCAATAAATACTAGGATTTTTAAGATTCTGTTGAGCATAGCAGACTTCCTCTAATGCCATAGCTCTGTACACTAACCTGCAAGCCAATTTTAATCATATATAAATAGATCCGAATAGTGTTCTCATTTTTCATTTGACTCCACAGAGTACCTATAATGAAGACCTGACATTTGTTCATGTTTAACATGCATCATTTTGTAGAATCCCTTGTGTGTGTTTGTATGACAGAGAGAAAGAGAATCATTCACCGGGTGATTTTAAAATCAAATATGCACTTCCCTGGCAGTAAGGCAGAGAGATGACTAGAACATTTAAGACATAGAGAGATTCAGGTGCTCAAAAATAACTCCTGAAGAACTCTTCCCTAATTTATTCAATCATCAAGCACTTTCTGAGTTTTATGTTCCTTCAGCACTCAAACACCAGTTTCTATTACATTTGTTAATTCTGAAAATATGTGTTAAGTTCTTGTGATGTATACAGGAAATAGTACAGTGTAGAGGTTAGAACCCAGGCCTGGACTTCAAATGGACTGATGTGTGACTCAGCCCAGCCCCATGGAGTCTTGTGACTTTGGTTAAGTTGCTTAACCTCCCTAACCTTTGTGTAATTAATCTGTAAAGTGGGATAATAATAAGTGTATCCCTATATTCAGTTCATTTTAAAAATTATTTGAAATATTAAATGAAATAATAACTATAAAAATTTTAGCTCATGAGTTAAGAGCTTAGTCAGGACTGGTAAATGTCACTGCTCTCTTATTATTAGCTGTAGCCTACTACTACCTTAGTTTTGTTGTTGTTGTTTAGTCGCTAAGCTATGTCCTACTCTTTTGCGACTCCACGGTTCCCAGGCAAGAATACTGGACTGGATGGCCCTTTCCTTCTTCAGGTGATCTTCCTGACCCAGGTATCGAACCTGTGTCTCCTGCATTGACAGGTGGATTCTTTACCACTGAACCACGTGAGAAGCCCTGTACTTAATTTACTAAAGAGAAAACCAAAGATATAGAGAAACTGGAGCAGATCCCACCTGATCTCTTGGCTTAAAGGAGAGCCTACCAAAAAGATAAAATGTTAAATAACCAAATAAGTACCCCATATGAGTCTGTAAGATGTGAGAACATGAGGCTGCCTAGTGGTAGCACAGTATAACAGTTAAGACTATAAATTCTGCCAGAGTCATCTGCTTCTGTTCAAATCCCTGTTCCACTACTGGCCAACTGTGTCACCAAAGGCTAGTTGTTTAAAATCTCTGTGCATCTGTTTCTTCAAATGTAAGGTAAAATAATAAGAGTACATCCTTTATAGGGTCACTAGGAGAATTAAATGGGGTAAAGCACTTGTAAGAGTGCCTGGCCTAAAGTATTTACTAAATGTTAGTGACCATTACATACATTTTTGTATCCAGCCCAAGACCTAGCAGAGTGATGTGCAACAAATATTTGTTGATTTGCTAGAATCTAGTAACTGTACGAATATCAGACTACAGCCCTTTAACTTTTAATAGAGTGTCATTAATCTGTAATTGAAGGGAAAGCATCACAGTTCATTTCTGTGGGTGACAGAAATAAAAATGGATGCTCCTGTGGCTATCCAATTTCTTCCCCTTTCTCAGTAAGAAAAGGGAAGTAAACTGCAAGTTTCAGGAGAAGAAGAAGAGCATACTGATTGCAGCTATAAAGCAGCGCATAAGGTGACATGATAAATGAAATGTAGCCCATTGATGTTGGGTATCCCTGCCCCTGGACTTCTTGATTTGACTAAGTCTGGTGGTAGTCCCCAAGAGTTCTGGAAATCCAAGTTTATTTACTCAGTATTCTTCAAACTCTATCCATTGTCCCGTGGCATGTTCATCACTATTTCATGGGGAAAGTGAAAGGATGAGTCTTTTCTGTGGTCAAAAACTTAGTGAAATATTGACAAACACAGTCAAATAGGTTTCTCAGAGGTTTTTTTATGTGTGAATCTCTCGGAGAGGATGAGATGCAAATATTGCATCTTTTTTACTTCCCCCAATGTACTCAACTGTGGAATTCTTTTCTTCTAGAAAACATATCATTATATTCTATTGCAAAGAAGGGGGTTGGGGAAATTCTGCTTTAATTGGAAGGAAAAATCTTATTGGCTATATAACAAACAATATGGAGGATATTTATATATTTGGGAAGAAAAGGAGAATTAATATTTTGAATACCCATGAAATGCCAGAAACTTAAACAGTTGTATAATCTTTGTAGACAGTGCACTATGTTTTAGCACCAAGATTTTATAGATGAAGAATTTGAAGCTCAAAGATTAAAACAAAATCATACAGCTAGTAAGGGAAAGAGATGCCTGTTTCCATTACTTGAAATATATCTTAAACATCTGGAATTGCACTCTGGGAGAAAGGAAGACTGGCAGAGAAAGGTTACTCCAGGACAACTGCAGATTGAGAGAAATGAAGACTGGTAGAGAGAAGGTTACTCCAGGACAACTTCCATTTTTTTTCTTTTCATCATTTTACCCCCACAATATGTTAACTGAAATCCACTGAGAGTAAGATGGTGAAAGTAATAAGTCCTAATACAAGTACAGAGGAAATACAAATTGCTTGAAGACAAAGCATAAGAGATAGCACAGGAAATGCTGACTATGTTCTTTTCATATTTTAGGACTGCAATTTCTTTACCTTCCACTGAATAATTTTCATAGCAGGTACTTGAGTATTTCAGTGGTCCTGGTTTCCTTTGAATAAAGAACCAGTAAAACCAAGACAGACACATTTTAAAAACTGTGTGGGTTAAAAGAGGGACTGGGTTCTGGAATTTGCCTCAAACACACACACACACACACAAACACACACATATTCCTATGTAACATATAAATGTGTGTATATATATTCAGTCCATGACAGTTAGTACTATTTTCCACTGAGGATGAGTATCTTCCAACTGTGTGGCCAGTGTAACCTAACAAATTATTTTCATAATTTGTATTTGTATATAGTTTGATTATTTAATCAGAGGGCTTGACACTGATGATTTCCTGAGAATCTACCACACCCTCTCTCTGGAATAAGAACACTAAAAGGAACTTTGGTGACCCTGTATTACAGATTCCATCCTTCAGGAAACCTGTAAACTCAAAGGTGTAGGGCCAAGAGCAACAAAATTGCCAGGTTCTGGCTAACAGACCACTTTTGCAATACCCTGGGACGCTAGGGTCAGACAAGATTATTTCTCATATGTGGCACTAATAATATAATTTGTGACTTAAAAGAAGGTCGTCTCCCAGAGTCAGTGACTATTACCTAATTGCTTAAAGTATATTTCCAGACAGGTGATCTGGAAACCTTTTACTTATTGCTATTTCTGAACTTTTCAAATCTTTTGACTCCTTAATGCAGCACAACTTGTAGGTTTGAGAGAATTTCCTTATACAGAACATTGTCTTATTTGATCCTCAAAATAACCTAAGTAGATGGTGAAAGTGAAAGTCACTCAGTCGTGTCTGACTCTTTGTGACCCCATGGACGGTAGTCCATGGAATTCTCCAGGCCAGAATACCCGAGTGGGTATCCTTTCCCTTCTTCAGGGAATCTTCCCAACCCAGGGATCAAACCCAGGTCTCCTGCATTGCAGGCGGATTCTTTACCAGCTGAGCCATAAGGGAAGGCCCATAAGGGAAGGCCCATAAGGTAAGGCAGGTACTTTCATTACCATTTTAGAGATATATACACTGAGGCTTAGGCAGCCATAATGAAGGACTCCCAAGGTCGAATTCAGCCCTCTTAAGCGTGACAGCCTTGAGACTGGGCATGCATGAACTGGGACGCAAAGTTGAATTATCGTTGAGAACTGCAACTCAGAAAATTTTCTGGTTTATTTGCTTACATTTCATAGATATTCTTCTCAGACAATCAAATTTCTACCATGGCCACAATACGTTCTGACCAAAAAGTCATGTTCGTGTATCTACAGAGTGGAATTCTTTTTTTCTTCTCCTTCTACTTTTGTGAAAGGCAAAGTATTAGTTGCTCAGTCGTGTCCGATTCTCATGGACTATACAGCCCACCAGGCTCTTCTGTCCATGGAACTCTCCAGGCAAGAATATTGTAGTCGGTTGCCATTTCCTTCTCCAGGGGATCTTCCCGACCTAGGGATTGAACCCGGGTCTCCCGCATTACAGGCAAATTCTTTACCATCTGAGCCACCAGGGAAGCCTCTTCTTGTGTGAAATAGCCTGTAAACAGCTCCCCCTTGCTGTTCTTTCGAGTGTACCTTCACCAAAGTTGAAAGAGCGCGCAGTTAGTATTTCTGTGCGTCCCGGGCCCCGCTGCTGGGTTCCCGCTGTTCAGAGTAACCAGTCGATAGGTAGACGGTCTTTTCCCTCTTGCTCAGAGCATCTCTTTCCTGCCCAGAGGTTGCCTCTTTCTCATCTACCGGCGCAAGAAGCCTGGCGGCTTTTCGTTCCAGCCTGGACAGCGCTGCCTGGGCTGCCGCTCTCCGGCCGCTCTCTTCGTTCACCCGAAGAGATGTCCCCATGGTTCGGCAGTAAAGCAGATCAAGTCCCCACGGACTCCTGTGGCCCAATTCCCGCCCATCCAGCTGTGGGAATCAGGCTTTTCCCGGAGAAAACCCCAGGAATTTAGTTTAGAGAAAACTCCTAAGTCCCACCCACCCCCAAACCCGCTCCCAGCCCCAGGGGAAACTGGAAAACCAGGAGAAATTCCTTTCTCCCGCTGTGATACGTGCACGCAGGCAGCCACGGGGACTGCCTTGGGACCAGCGACTGCGTCCTTCCAGTCAGCGAACGCAGGCAGGAGACAAGACAACAGGCATCAAAAAAGTTATTGTTACACTGCAGAGGAGGGTGGAGAGGAGCGGGGCGATAAGAGAAATTCCCGTAGTCGAGTTGTCCTGAGAATGAAGTTAGCCAGACTGGCTCTCCAGGGATGGGCGGACTCTCGGCTCAGGGAGAAATCCCGGCTGGCGCAGGTGGCCGTCACGCGCCAAATTCAGGTTCAAGAGCACCCGAGCGGGCAGTGGACTCTGGATTTCTAGGTACCGCGTCTATTGAAGTCACAGTCAGGGTTAAGGTGATTCTTGACGGAGGCTTGAGAAAATGATGGGAAGCCTTGAAAAGCACGTCCAGTTCTCCGAGCTTTTTTTTTTTTTTTCTTTTAAATTAATAGAAGAGCGGGGAAGCATCACCATCACCGATACGCCGAGGAATCCGCGCTTTCCAGCCCCACCCCTGCAGCAGTGATGAAAAAAGGACAAATCACCGACGTAGGAAGTTGGGAGAAAGGAAAATCCTGGGGGAGAGGAGAGGGAGGTAGCGAGAGTAGGCACCGAGCAGCCTCCAACCACTGGGGCGAGAGGGAGCGCGATCTGGAGAAACAAAACTCCGTATTAATAATTTGAGTTTGGAGTCCAGGGCTTTCGGAGATTGGGAGCGCACCTTCCAGGCTTCGCTGGAGTTGAGAAAGGGCGGAGCAGAGAAAGAGAACGGGCGACTCGACCGAGAGCCGCTGAGTTGGCTGGTGGGACTCTGAGCCCGGAGGCGCCTGCAAGAGAGGGAGCAGAGCCCGGCAGGCGGCGAGCGCTGGCAGGAGGGAGCGCACCGCGCGAGGAGGCGGGAAGGGAACGGGCCTCCACCGAGGCCGAGGGGGCGCTGCATGGACAGCATGCGATTCTCCGGGAGCCCCAGCGCGGAGCCCGCGAGCAACTCCAGCCGGTGGTGGCCTCTGACTGCCGGAGGTGCCAACACCAGCGGGGACTCGGAGGCGCTCGGGGAAGACGGCGGCCCACAGGCGGACACGCGCAACGAGGAGCTGGCCAAGCTAGAGATTGCCGTGCTGGCCGTGATTTTCGTGGTGGCCGTGCTGGGTAACAGCAGTGTGCTGCTGGCGCTGCACCGCACGCCTCGCAAGACGTCCCGCATGCACCTCTTCATCCGCCACCTCAGCCTGGCCGACCTGGCCGTCGCCTTCTTCCAGGTGCTGCCCCAGCTGGGCTGGGACATCACCTACCGTTTCCGCGGACCCGACGGGCTGTGCCGCGTGGTGAAGCACATGCAGGTGTTCGCCATGTTCGCCTCGGCCTACATGCTGGTGGTCATGACCGCCGATCGCTACATCGCCGTGTGCCACCCGCTGAAGACGCTGCAGCAGCCCGCGCGCCGCTCGCGCCTCATGATCGCCGCCGCCTGGGTGCTGAGTTTCGTGCTGAGCACCCCGCAGTACTTCGTCTTCTCCGTGGTCGAGGTGAGCAACGTCACCAAGACCTACGACTGCTGGGCCAACTTCATCCAGCCCTGGGGTCTCCCGGCCTACGTGACCTGGATGACCGGCAGCGTGTTCGTGGCGCCCGTGGTCATCCTGGGCACCTGCTACGGTTTCATCTGCCACCACATCTGGGGCAACGTCCGTGGAAAGACAGCAGGGCGCCAGGGCACGGGCGCCCCCGCCGAGGGCGCGGGCGAAGGCGCCTTGCACCGAGGAGTCCTGCACGCACGGTGTGTTAGCAGCGTGAAGACCATTTCCCGCGCCAAGATCCGCACCGTGAAAATGACCTTCGTGATCGTGACGGCCTACATCGTTTGCTGGGCACCCTTCTTCATCATCCAAATGTGGTCTGCCTGGGATAAGAATTTCTCCTGGGTCGGTAGGTGTCCGGAGGAAGGTGAAGAAATAGGGGCTCTGTGTTGGGAATAAGGGGAGTTGGCAAGGGAGAGAGAAGTGGGGAGAGAGAGTCTTTTCATACATCCTCTAGGGCCATAGTTCTTAACTTAGTGAATGAGAATCACACCTTGAGTAGAATGGTTAAAAGATACTGTAACCAGCTCCTAAAACCACAAATCCAGAACCTATGCCCTCCCGTCAGCCACGCAGTTACAAAACAGAAAAATTTACTCTCTGTCAAAGCACTAACAACAGCGTTAATACCCTGCTTTCAAGTCTGCTGGATTCAGGGAAATATTTATACTGTCATGACTGCTTTTTGCTAGCTTGTGAAAAGTAACACACTGTAAAATTTTTGTAGAAATGCCCTAAAATAAGGGTAAAACAGACATATTTTTCTGAAGAAAGATTTTAAGTTTTTTTAAGTTTTATTTATTCCTCATCCAGCCAACAAATATTATTGTGCATATTTTATGCTTGGTCCTGGGGGTATGAAGATTAAACGCCTTGCAGGAAGATTCTTAAGTCATTTCAATTTGGCATTTAGCTAGTGTTCTGTTTCTTAACATAATGTTTTATTTTTTTTCACTGTGCATAGGTATGTTGATGATTTCCATTCTTTTTGAATAGAATTTTGGTCACAGATCATGATCACCTTTAAGATTTGCATCTTAGCACAAAGTTTGATGAAATAATCTGTAATTTATTCTGGCATAACAAGAGTGAGAAGACCCAAATTTATATTTAATAAGGAAATGTCAGTGCTTGCCAATTATTCTTATCTTTAGAAAAGGTATATTCTCAGTGCCTAGTTCTACTGTGAAAGGTTATATTTATGTGGTTTGACAATGCAATTACACACACACACACACACACACACAAAATGGTTCAAAGACTGTTGGAATTTCTTAATTCATCCGTTCTCCATAATATAATTTAGTTGTTTAAACCACAATCAAAGAGGGTTTTCTTTTAAAATTAAAAGAAGTTTCTAATTAGCCAAAGAAAACAACTAAACACTGCATCCTTCAGGGACCTAGTTCAACTATCCCCTTTGTAAAGAGTTCTTACTACAAGAATGTGTTTAATATCAAAAAAAAATTTAAATGACTAAATATGGTCCATAGTGCCATACTCTTGCCTAAGTTATCAGGATGCATACAGTTTGGTGTATGTGGCTATGGACTCTTGAGATTTCACTGAAATGACAGCCATTCTGTAAGTGCTGTCTCTATTAGCATATGCTAGTGCTAACACAAATGATTCAAAGTTTTATTAGTAAGTGATTCAGTATTCGTAGCCTCTTGAAAGTCTCCCTTATTCTACTTAAATATTTTAATAGTGGTTTAAAATATCTGAATTAATTTCAAGGCATCTTGCTCATGAAAATATTTTACAACCAAACAATTTCCATTCACCAACTATTTCCCTGATTGATAAACAAAATACTTCATTTTCTATATTGACCCAAAACATTGTCCCACTTTTGTGAACCAATAAAAGAATGAGTTTATCCAGTGCTTTTACTTGCGTTTGATTAGTTAAATGCTCTCCCCTTATGTTTTCCATACAGAGTCAGAAAACCCAGCCACCGCCATCCCTGCATTACTGGCTTCCTTGAATAGTTGCTGCAACCCCTGGATATACATGTTTTTTAGTGGCCATCTCTTGCAAGACTGTGCCCAAAGCTTCCCATGCTGCCAAAACGTGAAACGAACGTTCACCAGAGAAGATTCTGACAGTATGAACCGAAGACCGACTTCCTTCACTAACACCCGAAGCCCCACCAACAGTATGGGAACATGGAAGGGCTCACCTAAATCTTCCAAGTTCATCAAATTCATTCCTGTTTCAACCTGAGCCCCCTGTGTTCACGCAGTCTGACTCTTGTAATGGACTTTTCAGCCCATTGACTGAATCCAGCTAGAATTATTAGACAAATGAACTTATATAAGATATGATTAATCAATCTGTTGAGTACAAGACTGTGTTTCTCCTTGCATTTTTCACATTGCTACAAGCAAAAGCAATGAATTGTTTTATACAGAATGTTAATAAAAACATGCAACACTAAAATCTGCAGAACTAATTCCTAGAAATAACAGAAGCCATATTTCTAAAAGAATAATCATAACCACACTTTATATTTTTCTGTAGGTTTCCTTTCTTTTTATTTCTAACATAACTAAGGCTTGATTGGTTTAGAAGTCATATAATGTAGGGGCATTATTTCTGAACAAAGTAATTTCGTCATCAGCCTTAGGGTTTGAAAGGAATTGGAAAGGACTTTACAGAAATTATGTTTCTGTCCAGTAAAATCAATTTGTGTATCAGAAAATGCAGCCTCTAACTGTGGCATGGAGATGGGATGGTGCCTTGGAGAGATGTGAGAGCTTGAGCCTTATTGATCATGGGGTGCCTGTTGCAGAGTGAAAAGGGGAAAGTTCTGTTAGAACCTATAAATCACCTCAATTTCAGAAACGTCACTTTAAAACTGGCAACTTCCTCCTTTGGTTCCTCATATTTTATTGGATGTGAAAGGCATGATTACCAGGATATTGAAGGTTAGAGAAAATGTTGTCAGCTGGCCAATGATATCTTTTTGCTCTCATTGCAAAGTTGCTTTAAAGTCAGATTTGTATGACAGATACCTGATTTTCTTAGAAGGGCAGAAAAGACAGATTGCCCAAGGGACTATGGAGCCTAATCTCTAGAACATAGTAAACATGTTTAGACCAGTGTTCTAAGGTATCCTGTGCTACCCTGGATATTAACACCATCATTACATCCTGTTTGGGAAATCCAGATTCATAGCTGTGAGTCTTCTAAAAAGTGACTCAGGATACTGAATGTCCTCTCATGATTATTTAAAAATAACTTGGACCTTCCTTCTGATCTCCCACCCATCTAACAGTTTCATAGTAGAGGAGAGACAGGGTTGGGCAGGATGAGGGCAAGGAAATTGAAAGAAAACTGCTCTGCATCTAGTCTGCCTTCCTTCATTATTAAGTGTGTGACTTGAGGCAAACAACTTCAAATGACAAAAAGCCTCCATTCACAGGGTTGTTGTAAGGACTAAATGAAATCAAGTGTATGAAAGGATCTTCCTAAACTGTCAAATGCTATATGAATGCTACCTCTTGCTTTTATCATAGTATTCTGAGGAGGGGGTGGGTCTTCAAAACTGCACAGCTTTTTCCTGTTTACTTTTCACTAACCAGAATGTATTGGTTTCATATCTGGCATACAAAGTCCTAAAATTTAAATATAGCTCTGCTGATTCATTGGAGAGCGTCAGCAGCGGCCACTACATTTTAACTTCTGTCTAACCAAAGCTTTCCAATTTAAAGAGAGCATTTCTTTCCTCTGGATGCAGGTCTTTCATTTCTAGACAAAGATACATTACAATACTACTTGGCTGTTGTCACTGCATTCTTCATTAATGGAACTCAGTGGGGTTTTTTGAGCTATTTTGTATGGCTCCTTTTCCTTCTTAGAGACCCTGCAATGATTTGAGGATACATCATAAATACTTCGCACCCCTTAGAGGAAGTAATAGTTATTTTGATAGCATTTTTTTTTTTAACTTTGCAGATAAGAAACTGAGCATTGAATGGTACTGTCAGAGCTTGGAACCATTAACCTCACTCCTCTTCATTCTCTTACCTTTGCAAATTCCCTGGTGTTTTACTCCCTGGATTTATATGCATTAAAAAAATAGTTTGCAAATGTTTTATAGAGATTAGCACCTAGGTTTTAGAATTCTGCTTTTTAAAAAATAACAAATATCTCTCCTAAAGAGCAATGACCACTATGAGTTATCAAATAAATTCTTCTTTCTTCATTATTTGAGTCACAGAAGCATCTCAGTGCCCCTGCCCTCTGTAACGTTGTTAGCCCTTTTGACAACTTTTCTTTTGCAGCTCAAAACTAAAGCCTTTTGGGTTGGCACAAAGAACCTATTTTTTTCCTAAACCCAATTCCAAAATAATAACCTCATAGTTCTTGTATAGATTATTTCAAAATGTTGACATATATCTCCAAGTGAAAAAATTCTGTTTGAATTTCATTTCTCGGAACATCTCTCAACTAAGGTACAAATTAACCCCCCAGCTGTGTTCTCTCCTTTCAAATGCATCAAGAGATGAGATGGTAGAACAAGGGCTGAGGAGGCACCAGAAGATCTGGGTGCTAGCTCTCCACTAGGCAAGTTCATGGTCTTATTCTCTGTGGTTTAGGCTGAGAAGTTTAACTTATCAGGCTGCCAAGCATTCCTAAAGATATACAGCCAGAAATGGTATTTATATCTCCCCAAACAATATCCCAAATTGGAAGAGTCCTGATTGTCTATTTCAGAAGAAAGAAAATGATAGGTAGTAAGGAAGAAGCATATGTTGGGAAGGGAAGATTTCCCTTTCTTGACTAAAGAAGACCTGAGATATAACAAATGAAGGGCTGCAGTCAAGGATAAATGTGTTCCATCAGCTTATTTTATTGGGCAGTTATCTGGGGGAATATCCTTCAAGTATACAATATTAACATATCTATGTGGGTATAAAAAGTGAAAGTGTTAGTTGTTCAGTCACGTCCAACTCTTTGTCACCCCATAGACTGCAGCCTGTCAAGCCCCTCTATCCATGGAATTCTCCAGACACGAATATTGGACTGGAGTGGGTAGCCATTCCCTTCTCTAGGGGATCTTCCCTAGCCAGGGATCCAACCCAGGTCTCCTGCAGGCAGATTCTTTACCATCTGAGCTACCAGGAAGCCCCATGTGTGTATGGAAAATGCAACTGATAAACATCTACCGGTAAGGAGGAACTAGCGGTATTTCTTTCAGACATTTGATAAACACTGACAATGAGAAAGTCATCTTTAAGTACATATTAAGTGCTTAATGGGTTAATTTTTGGACATGTGTCTTTAAAGTGTAAAAATAACTGTGAAGAAAATTAGTGAAATTCTTTAATTAAATACTTGTCCTACACACAGAACTTTCATCATCTGCAAATAAGTCTCACACCATAATTGAGGGAAGGGTGGTTTTTGTTTTCTTTTGTTTTTATAAGAAGAAGGTATTTTTATTTTATTTTTTGACAACATTGCATGGCATTCAGGATCTTAGTTCTTTGACCATGAATGGAACCCATGACCCTTGCAGTGGAAGCACAGAGTCTTAACCACTGTACCACCAGGGAATTCCTGGGAGTGGTTTTAAAGAGAAAAAAAAAGTACTCTTACTAACACGCAGTACCATTCCAAACTTATTATAGTTCCTAGAATGCACAACCATTGACGATTGAGAAACACAATTTTCATTCTGTTACTCACAATAAAGTAACCAATTAGGTTAAATTTTATGTTTTTCAGACTCTAAAACCTGTATTTTTATAGTATAATTGGATACTCAGAGCTTTAAATAATAGCTTCAGAGTTTGACTCTACCATAATTAGAAGCCACCTAGAGAGAAACTGCGAGAAGACAATGGCACCCCACTCCAGTACTGTTGCCCAGAAAATCCCATTGATGGAGGAGCCTGGTAGGCTGCAGTCCATGGGGTCGCTAAGAGTCAGACACAACTAAGCGACTTCACTTTCACTTTCCACTTTCATGCATTGGAGAAGGAAATGGCAACCCACTCCAGTGTTCTTGCCTGGAGAATCCCAGGGACGGGGGAGCCTGGTGGGCTGCCGTCTATGGGGTCACACAGAGTCGGACACAACTGAAGTGATGTCATCGTAGTAGCAGTAGCAGTAGTAGTAGCAGCAGTAGTAGTAGCAGTAGTAGTAGTAGCAGTAGTAGTAAAGCCATGTAAATTGGGCCCTTATGGATTTTCATACTGGAGGCTACTTTAAGCTCAGGGTAGGGGCCACCTGGTGTTAATCTTGGCAATGCAGAAGCAATGGCTGTATGCCTGCCCTCTCTCTCCCAGTGGTTCTCTCAGTCCCACTCATTAGCAACACTTGACATCATGAGTAGCACATGGAGAGTAAATACTAGACAATGTTTCTAGATTACAATTTGACCTCTAACAATTTGAGCAAAAAATTAAGAACTCTTCATAAAAAGAGTTATTTCCTCAAAGTCCCCAAGAGGGCCTTAAATGAGTTGAATCACATAAATCATGAGATCCTATTGTACAAATAGGCATTTTCAGAATATTGTCCTAACTCAATTTTTAGGTACATTAAATTATTATGAATGAAAATGTATATGTGGTCTACAGTATATAAGTATCAAAAATATATATTATAGGTGAAAATTAATGCCATTTTTTCTTTTTTGTTATAAATAATATATGTGTCTCATCATTTGACATTAATTTATATTTTAAATAAAAACAAAGTATTATAGGGTATATTAAATTTTCTTGTATTCCAAGGTCAACTTAGCAAATTCAGAAAGGGAAATCTGAGACTAAATCAGATAGTAATATCAGAATAATTAATAATTCAGTTCAGTTCAGTTCAGTTCAGTCGCTCAGTCGCGTCTGACTCTTTGCGACCCCATGAATTGCAGCACACCAGGCCTCCCTGTCCATCACCAACTCCCAGAGTTCACCCAGACTCACATCCATTGAGCCAGTGATGCCATCCAGCCATCTCATCCTCTGTTGTCCCCTTCTCCTCCTGCCCCCAATCCCTCCCAGCATCAAAGTCTTTTCCAATGAGTCAACTCTTCGCATGAGGTGGCCAAAGTACTGGAGTTTCAGCTTTAGCATCATTCCTTCCAAAGAAATCCCAGGGCTGATCTCGTTCAGAATAGACTGGTTGGATCTCCTTGAAGTCCAAGGGACTCTCGAGTCTTCTCCAGCACCACAGTTCAAAAGCATCAATTCTTCGGCACTCAGCTTTCTTCACAATCTAATTCTCACATCCATACATGACCACTGGAAAAACCATAGTCTTGACCAGACTGACCTTTGTTGGCAAGGCAATGTCTCTGCTTTTCAATATGCTATCTAGGTTGGTTATAACTTTCCTTCCAAGGAGTAAGCGTCTTTTAATTTCATGGCTGCAGTCACCATCTGCAGTGATTTTGGACCCCCAAAAAGTAAAGTCTGACACTATTTCCACTGTTTCCCCATCTATTTGCCATGAAGTGATGGGACCAGATGCCATGATCTTTGTTTTCTGAATGTTGAGTATTAAGCCAACTTTTTCACTCTCCTCTTTCACCATCAAGAGGCTTTTGAGTTCCTCTTCACTTTCTGCCATAAGGGTGGTGTCATCTGCATATCTGAGGTGATTGATATTTCTCCCGGAAATCTTGACTCCAGCTTGTGCTTCCTCCAACCCAGCATTTCTCATGATGTACTCTGCATATAAGTTAAATAAGCAGAGTGACAATATACAGCCTTAACGTACTCCTTTTCCTGTTTGGAACCAGTCTATTGTTCCATGTCCAGTTCTAACTGTTGCTTCCTGACCTGCATACAGATTTCTCAAGAGGCAGGTCAGGTGGTCTGGTATGCTCATCTCTTTCAGGATTTTTTACAGTTTATTGTGATCCACACAGTCAAAGGTTTTGGCATAGTCAATAAAGCAGAAATAGATGTTTTTCTGGAACTCTCTTGCTTTTTCCATGATCCAGTGGATGTTGGCAATTTGGTCTCTGGTTCCTCTGCCTTTTCTAAAACCAGCTTGAACATCTGGAAGTTCACAGTTCACGTATTGCTGAAGCCTGGCTTGGAGAATTTTGAGTACTACTTTACTAGCGTGTGAGATGAGTGCAATTGTGTGGTACTTTGAGCATTCTCTGGCATTGCCTTTCTTTGGGATTGGAATGAAAACTGACCTTTTCCAGTCCTGTGGCCACTGCTGAGTTTTCCAAATTTGCTGGCATATTGAGTGCAGCACTTTCACAGCATCATCTTCCAGGATTTGAAAGAGCTCCACTGGAATTCCATCACCTCCACTAGCTTTGTTCGTAGTGATGCTTTCTAAGGCCCACGTGACTTCATATTCCAGGATGTCTGGCTGTAGGTAAGTGATCACACTATCATGATTATCTTGGTCGTGAAGATCTTTTTTGTACAGTTCTTCTGTGTATTCTTGCCACCTCTTCTTAGTATCTTCTGCTTCTGTTAGGTCCATACCATTTCTGTCCTTTATCGAGCTCATCTTTGCATGAAATGTTCCTTTGGTATCTCTGAGTTTCTTGAAGAGATCCCTAGTCTTTCCCATTCTGTTGTTTTCCTCTATTTCTTTGCATTGATCGCTGAGGAAGGCTTTCTTATCTCTTCTTGCTAAAATAATTAGCATTTCCACACTTGAAAGTAGTTGTCTTTATATAATAGAGTTTCTGACTTAATATATTCTATGATGCTTTACTTCATTATTGTAGCGAATTTACTAAGAATTCATGTCGTATATTTAGTATTCCATTTTGGAACAGTTTTTTTTTTAAATGTTCTGTATCTCCCAGCTTATTAAGCTGTATATAAGAATTTCAATGTGTTTTCTTCGGAGAATTGTATGATTAGAGTTTTGAACAATATTGAGATGTTTTGTGATTATATCTAATATTTGGCCCTTTACAGGGGAAAAACAAAGTAAAACACCTTATGGGTTTACATTGAAATAACTGGTATATATTTTACCCAGGTTTATTGTGTAGTGACTTGATTCTACAAATAAAAATAAATACCAGCTTTGACAAATGGATAAAGAAAATGTGGTGTATCTATACAATGATATTCCATCATTAAAAGAATGAAATTCTGACATTTGCGGCAACATGAATGGACCTAGGGAAATATTAAGCTTAGTGAAACAAGTCAGAGAAAGATAAGTACTATATGATATCACTTATATTTGGAATCTAAGAAATAACACAAATGAACATATGTACCAAAACAGATATAGATTCACAGATATCAAAAACAAACTTGAAGTTATCAAAAGGTAGAGAGAAGGGAAGAAGGACAAATTAGGGGTACAGGATTAACATATAAGAACTAGTATGTATAAAATAGACAAGCAACAGGACATATTGTACAGCACTGGGAATCTTAGCCATTATCTTACAATAACTCTTGATGGAATATGATCTTTATTTTTTATTTCATTTAACTTTACAATATTGTATTGGTTTTGCCATATATCAAAGTGAATCTGCCACAGGTATACTTGTGTTCCTCATCCTGAACTCTCCTCCCTCCTCCCTCCCCATACCATCCCTCTGGGTCGTCCCAGTGCACAAGCCCCAAGCATCCAGTATCGTGCATCGAACCTGGACTGGCGACTCCTTTCATATATGATATTATACCATTCTCCCAAATCATCCCACCCTCTCCCTCTCCCACAGAGTCCAAAAGACTGTTCTATACATCTGTGTCTCTTTTGCTGTCTCATATACAGGGTTATTGTTACCATCTTTCTAAATTCCATATATATGTGTTAGTATACTGTATTGGTGTTTTTCTTTCTGGCTTACTTCACTCTGTATAATAGGCTCCAGTTTCATCCACCTCATTAGAACTGATTCAAATGTATTCTTTTTAATGGCTGAGTAATACTCCATTGTGTATATATACCACAGCTTTCTTATCCATTCATCTGCTGATGGACATCTAGGTTGCTTCCATGTCCTGGCTATTATAAACAGTGCTGTGATGAACATTGGGGTACACATGTCTCTTTCAATTCTGGTTTCCTCAGTGTGTATGCCCAGCAGTGGGATTGCTGGATCATAAGGTAGTTCTATTTCCAGTTTTTAAAGGAATCTCCACACTGTTCTCCATAGTGGCTGTACTAGTTTGCATTCCCACCAACAGTGTTAAGAGGGTTCCCTTTTCTCCACACCCTCTCCAGCACTTATTGCTTGTAGATTTTTGGATCGCAGCCATTCTGACTGGCATGAAATGGTATCTCATAATGGTTTTGATTTGCATTTCTCTGATAATGAGTGATGCTGAGCATCTTTTCATGTGTTTGTTAGCCATCTGTATGTCTTCTTTGGAGAAATGTCTATTTAGTTCTTTGGCCCATTTTTTGATTGGGTCATTTATTTTTCTGGAATTGAGCTGTAGGAGTTGCTTGTATATTTTTGAGATTAGTTGTTTGTCAGTTGCTTCATTTGCTATTATTTTCTCCCATTCTGAAGGCTGTCTTTTCACCTTGCTAATAGTTTCCTTTGTTGTGCAGAAGCTTTTAAGTTTAATTAGGTCCCATTTGTTTATTTTTGCTTTTATTTCCAATATTCTGGGAGGTGGGTCATAGAGGATCCTGCTGTGATGTATGTCAGAGAGTGTTTTGTCTATGTTCTCCTCTAGGAGTTTTATAGTTTCTGGTCTTATGTTTAGATCTTTAATCCATTTTGAGTTTATTTTTGTGTATGGTGTTAGAAAGTGGTCTAGTTTCATTCGTTTACAAGTGGTTGACCAGTTTTCCCAGCACCACTTGGTAAAGAGATTGTCTTTAATCCATTGTATATTCTTGCCTCCTTTGTCAAAGATAAGGTGTCCATAGGTGCATGGATTTATCTCTGGGCTTTCTATTTTGTTCCATTGATCTATATTTCTGTCTTTGTGCCAGTACCATACTGTCTTGATAACTGTGGCTTTGTAGTAGAGCCTGAAGTCAGGCAGGTTGATTCCTCCAGTTCCATTCTTCTTTCTCAAGATCGCTTTGGCTATTCGAGGTTTTTTGTATTTCCATACAAATTGTGAAATTATTTGTTCTAGCTCTGTGAAGAATACCGTTGGTAGCTTGATAGGGATTGCATTGAATCTATAAATTGCTTTGGGTAGTATACTCATTTTCACTATATTGATTCTTCCAATCCATGAACATGGTATATTTCTCCATCTATTAGTGTCCCCTTTGATTTCTTTCACCAGTGTTTTATAGTTTTCTATGTATAGGTCTTTAGTTTCTTTAGGTAGATATATTCCTAAGTATTTTATTCTTTTCGTTGCAATGGTGAATGGAATTGTTTCCTTAATTTCTCTTTCTATTTTCTCATTATTAGTGTATAGGAATGCAAGGGATTTCTGTGTGTTGATTTTGTATCCTGCAACTTTACTATATTCATTGATTAGTTCTAGTAATTTTCTGGTGGAGTCTTTAGAGTTTTCTATGTAGAGAATCATGTCATCTGCAAACAGTGAGAGTTTTACTTCTTTTCCAATTTGGATTCCTTTTATTTCTTTTTCTGCTCTGATTGCTGTGGCCAAAACTTCCAAAACTATGTTGAATAGTAATGGTGAAAGTGGGCACCCTTGTCTTGTTCCTGACTTTAGAGGATATGCTTTCAATTTTTCACCATTGAGGATAATGTTTGCTGTGGGTTTGTCATATATAGCTTTTATTATGTTGAGGTATGTTCCTTCTATTCCTGCTTTCTGGAGAGTTTTTATCATAAATGGATGTTGAATTTTGTCAAAGGCTTTCTCTGCATCTATTGAGATAATCATATGGTTTTTATTTTTCAATTTGTTAATGTGGTGTATTACATTGATTGATTTGTGGATATTGAAGAATCCTTGCATCCCTGGGATAAAGCCCACTTAGTCATGGTGTATGATTTTTTAATGTGTTGTTGGATTTTGATTGCTAGAATTTTGTTAAGGAGTTTTGCATCTATGTTCATCAGTGATATTGGCCTGTAGTTTTCTTTCTTTGTGGCATCTTTGTCAGGTTTTGGTATTAGGGTGATGGTGGCCTCATAGAATGAGTTTGGAAGTTTACCTTCCTCTGCAATTTTCTGGAAGAGGTTGAGTAGGATAGGTGTTAGCTCTTCTCGAATTTTTTGGTAGAATTCAGCTGTGAAGCTGTCTGGACCTGGGCTTTTGTTTGCTGGAAGATTTCTGATTACAGTTTCAATCTCTGTGCTTGTGATGGGTCTGTTGATTTTCTATTTCTTCCTGGTCCAGTTTTGGAAAGTTGTACTTTTCTAAGAATTTGTCCATTTCTTCCACGTTGTCCATTTTATTGCCATATAATTGCTGATAGTAGTCTCTTATGATCTTTGTATTTGTGTTGTCTGTTGTGATCTCTCCATTTTTGTTTCTAATTTTATTGATTTGATTTTTCTCCCTTTGTTTCTTGATGAGTCTGGGTAATGGTTTGTCAATTTTATTTATCCTTTCAAAGAACCAGCTTTTGGCTTTGTTGATTTTTGCTATGGTCTCTTTTGTTTCTTTTGCATTTACTTCTGCTCTAATTTGTAAGATTTCTTTCCTTCTACTAACCCTGGGGTTCTTCATTTCTTCCTTTTCTAGTTGCTTTAGGTGTAGAGTTAGATTATTTATTTGACTTTTTTTCTTGTTTCTTGAGGTATGCCTGTATTGCTATGAACTTTCCCCTTAGGATTGCTTTTACAGTGTCCCACAGGTTTTGGGTTGTTGTGTTTTCATTTTCATTCATTTCTATGCAAATTTTGATTTTTTAAAAATTTCTTCTGTGATTTGTTGGTTATTCAGCAGCGTGTTGTTCAGCCTCCATATGTTGGCATTTTTAAGTTTTTCTCCTGTAATTGAGTTCTAATCTTACTGCACTGTTGTCAGAAAAGATGCTTAGAATGATTTCAATTTTTCTGAATTTACCAAGGCTAGATTTATGGCCCAGGATGTGATCTATCCTGGAGAAGGTTCTGTGTGCACTTGAGAAAAAGGTGAAATTCATTGTTTTGGGATGAAATGTCCTATAGATATCAATTAGGTCTAACTGGTCTATTGTATCATTTAAAGTTTATGTTTCCTTGTTAATTTTCTGTTTAGTTGATTTATCCATAGGTGTGAGTGGGGTATTAAAGTCTCCCACTATTATTGTGTTATTGTTAATTTCTCCTTTCATACTTGTTAGTATTTGTCTTACATATTGCGGTGCTCCTATGTTGGGTGCATATATATTTATAATTGTTATATCTTATTCTTGGATTGATCCTTTGATCATTATGTAGTGACCTTCTTTGTCTCTTTTCACAGCCTTTGTTTTAAAGTCTATTTTATCTGATATGAGTATTGCTACTCCTGCTTTCTTTTGGTTCCTATTTGCATGGAAAATCTTTTTCTAGCCCTTCACTTTCAGTCTGTATGTGTCCCCTGTTTTGAGGTGGGTCTCTTGTAGACAACATATGTAATATGATCTTTAAAAATATTGAATTATTATACTGTAAATCTGAAACTAGCATAATATTGTAAATCAACTATATTTCAATTTTTAAAATGTCTGATTAAAAAAAGGGGAAAAATTAAATTTGTCTGAAATAATTCTCTTAAAATCTCATTTAATAATGAAATCTATTTCAAGCTAATTATGTTGATTTTGAAAAAAGACATAGACCTGTTCTACTGCTGGTAGCTACTGAGAGATTTATATGTGAGCATGAATATGTTCAAGTATATACTCTTTGATTATAGCAAGAATAGGTGAATCTTTGTAACTGCCTTTTCAATAAATTATAATTACAAAGCAAATTATTTTTGTTATAGTATATACTGAGACAACAAAATTACTAGGTTAGTTGAAGTCATGTGTGCCATCCTCTAAAAATGTCATCTATTTACATGTTTCTAGAACGTGGTGAGACTGACTTCTGGGTCCATTTAACAGTCTTTAAAATTGTATTTCTTTAAAAAATTGTGATTTTTTACTCTGTGGGCTGGTAGACTGAAGATCATATTAACTTATGCTGTAACATTGTTTTTCTTTTACAAAGTAAGCCCTAATAGCATAAACTAAAAGGCTTATTTTGGGTTTGGCTTAAATTCTAGAAGCAATGAATGCCCAGAATGGAAGAAAGGGAATTTGAAGTCTCTATTTTAAAATACTATTATATTTTAAAATATATTATTTTAAATTATTTTAAAATAATATATTTTAAAATATATTATTTTAAATTATTTTAAAATACTATTATATTTTAAAATATATTATTTTAAATTATTTTAAAATACTATTATATTTTAAAAAATAGAGACTTCAAATTCCCTTTCTTCCATTCTGGCCATTCATTTGCTTATAGAATTTAAGCCAAACCCAAAATAAGCCTTTTAGTTTGTGCTATTAAGGCCTACTTTGTAAAAGAAAAACAATGATACAGCATAAGTTAATATGATCTTCAGTCTACCAGCCCACAGAGTGAAAAATCACAATTTTTTAAAGAAATACAATTTTAAAGACTGTTAATTTTCTGGCATTTGATCTATAATTATAAAGTGGGATGATAAAAAGAACTTTGCCACCTATTGTACATTGCCTTTCTAGAAAATAAAGGTGAATGTGTGTTTAAAAAATAAATAAATTAATTAATTAAATAAAACACTATTATTTTAAAACTCATTGTTATTTTAAAACACTTATAACTGTTTAAGAATAAATAGGATTTCTACTAAAGTATATTTTCACAAGATCCTACAAAACAGGTAGAACTGAAACAATAGTTTCATTGTATACCAAAAGAGATTCATAAAGAAATGCACTACTGTAGAATTTATTCATTCATTCACTCTTTCTGTATGTATCCCTTCTAACTCTCTAGAGTTAAATGTTTCTTCCCTTCTACCTTCTAAATGCTCCCTAAATATCTTCACTGTGACATGTATCAAAATGATTTGCAATGTTGGTTTATTCCATCTGTCTTTTTAATGACAATCACATCATGTTTATCTTTTAAATAAAAGGTATATCTTCTTTGCCTTTGCATCTTCATAGAGTAGAAACTCTCTATAGTAGCTATGTAACTAATGTAATTAATATAGATATTCTAAATATAAAATATATGTATGGTAATCATATGTGACATGTGTTAAACATTGTGTTTAACAAAAGTTTGAAGCTTTAATTATAAGAGCACTGTATGTTAAAAATAAATAAATAAATAAAAAGTACTATATCAGGGAATCAAACAGAGAAGGCAATGGCAACCAACTCCAGTAGTCTTGCCTGGAAAATCCCATAGACGGAGGAGCCTGGTAGGCTGCAGTCCATGGGGTCGCTAAGAGTCGAATACGACTGAGCGACTTCACTTTCACTTTTCACTTTCCTGCATTGGAGAAGGAAATGGCAACCCACTCCAGTGTTCTTGCCTGGAGAATCCCAGGGACGGGGGAGCCTGGTGGGCTGCCGTCTATGGGGTCGCACAGAGTAGGACACAGCTGAAGTGACTTACCAGCAGCAGCAGCAGCAGGGAATCAAAACCCCCAGTTTTTCAACCATCAATGGCTGAATGACCTTGTGGAAATCACTTTAATAAATCAGGAAAGCCTAATTAATACCATCTTGATTGGGAATAAAATGAATTTACACATTCAAATCCAAACTTAATCTTATGAGAAAGGCTTTGTAACCACCACAGTAGTGGACATTTGTCCCTAGGCACAAGCCTGTGGGAATTCAGTGGAACTTTAGTAGAATGTGTATTTATCCTTCTCAAATCCCAGCTTCCATGGTTCACCAAGTCATCCATGTTGTGACCACACCAACCATCTAATTAAGTGTGTTACCTAAGTATCTGCAGCCTAGATGGATGCCTTTAACCTTGAGCTTTTGTGCTCTCTCTTTCCTTTAATATCCAAATGCAATTGTTTTAGCCTTATCTCATGGCTCTGTAAAGTCTGTGCCTTTTCCTAGATCTAAGAGGAGTCCTGAGTATTATGAATACCTTGTCCTTTTGAACTCTCAATCCACAGCTCACTGGCATACTCTTAGGACTATTTTTTCTTCACTCACCCCCTTGACACCTTCCAACAACTATCTGAGCACTTCGTGCCCCAGTGGGATTGGGGCTCCCCTGAAGGATGGAGTGTCATGTAGGGGTTTAGATTATGCCTCAGCTGGCACAACTGTTTTAAAGGTTCACGGCCATCCCTTCTCAGTGGGATTAGTTGCTAATCATTCTTGCCTTTAAGACCTTGCTGGTTGTCATCTTGCTCAAGTTTCCTCTTTCTACCAAGACCCCAAATTCTTTTCTTGTTTTTACAAATGCCATAAATTAACCTTCCTTTCACTTTATTTTGTAGAATTATTTAGCTTTTATTTGTCTAAAGCACTGTCATTTAGACCCTGTTTTTCAAAACAGTGCATTGTCTTTGAGACAATTCCGCAAGGAAAAGAGCTGTTTTCATCTCCAAAGGAATGTCTTTTCCCAAGACCAAAGAGTTCAAAATGCATGGAGCTTTTAAAATAACATCTTTTTGAAATGCAAATAAAAACTACGATGAGGTATCTCCTCACACTGGTCAGAATGCCCAACATCAAAATTCTATAAACAATAAATTCTGGTGAGGGTTTGAAGAAAAGGGAACCCTCCTGCACTGTTGGTTGGAATGTAAATTGATACAACTATTATGGAGAATAGTATGGAGGTTCCTTAAAACATTGAATACAAAACTACTATATGATCCAACAATCCCATTCCTGGATGTATATCTAGAGGAAACCATAATTCAAAAAGATACATGTACCCCAATGTTCATGCAACATTATTTACAATAGTCAAGACAACCTAGATGTCCACTGACAGATGAATGGTTAAAGAAGATGTGGTACATATACACAATGGAATATGACTCAGACATGGAAAGAACAAAGTAATGTCCTTTGCAACAATGTGAATGGACCTAGAGATTGTCATACTGAGTGAAGTAAGTCAGACAGAGAAGGACAAATATCATATGCTATCACTTTTATGTGGAAACTTAAAAAAGGTACAAATGAACTTATTTATAAAATAGAAACAGAGTCATAGATGTAGCAAACAAATCTATGGTTACCAAGGGGGATGGGGGGAGGAATAAATTTGGAGATTGGTATTGACCTATACACACTATATATATAAAATAGATAACAAATAAGGACTTCTTATATAGCACAGGGAACTCTACTCAGTACTCAGTAATGATCTATATGGGAAAATGATCTATAAAAAAGAGTGGGTATATGTATAACTAATTCACTTTGCTATACACCAAAACTCAACATTCAAAAAACTAACAGCATGGCATCTGGTCCCATCATTTCATGGCAAATAGATGGGGAAACAATGGAAACAGTGACAGACTTTATTTTCTTGGGCTCCAAAATCACTGCAGATGGTGACTGCAGCTATGAAATTAAAAGACACTTGCTCCTTGGAAGAAAAGTTATGACCAACCTAGACAGCATATTAAAAAGCATTACTTTGCCAACAAAAGTCTAGCTAGCCAAAGCTATGGTTTTTCCAGTAGTCATGCATGGATGTGAGAGTTGGACCATAAAGAAGCCTGAGTACCAAAGACTTGATGCTTTTGAACTGTGTGCTTGAAGACTCTTGAGAGTCCCTTGAACTTCAAGGAGATCAAACCAGTCAATCCTAATAGAAATCAATCCTGAATATTCATTGGAAGGACCGATGCTGAAGCTGAAACTCCAATACTTTGACCACCTGATGCAAAGAGCCAACTCATTGGAAAAGACCCTGATGTTGGGAAAGACTGATGGCAGGAGAAGGGGATGACAGAGGATGAGATGGTTGGATGACATCACCACTCAATGGACATGAGTTTGAACAAGTTACAGGAGATGGTGATGGACATGAAAGCCTGGCATGCTGCAGTCCATGGGGTCACAAAGAGTCAGAGATGACTGAGCAACTAACTGAACAACAACAACAATGTATATACCATTTTGTGTGTTATCAATATATTTTTATAGCCATTGTGTCCTTAATGTCCTGGCCCAGATCTTTGCCCCAGCTTACCTGAGTATTACCATGTCATACAAAATAGATTAATAAAAACAGATTCAGCAAAAACCCTAAGATATTTTAATACAAATGAAAACATAAGCAAAAAAAATCCTGCCACAATTAGTCTTTTGTCTGGCCCAGACATTTGTCAGAATCTTCTGCTAGAAGCATTTATATCCCTCTCTCCTCTTTCTCTTTCTCCCTCCTCCTCATGCCACTCTAAAGCATTCTCCATTTCCCAACCTCTATTTTTCAGCCATGGCTCAACTTATAGGCAATAGCACCAAAATGTGTCCAAAGGAAGAGGGCTCTTCCACAGTCTGAATGTAACTGATATGTCAAGTTCCTCAGGTCCTGAGTTTGTCAGTGAGAAATCCAGGACCAAGACATGCAAAAATGCTTACTCTTGAGGAGCTCTTTAAGGTGAAAAAACAGTCTATAAACAGTGAGAGCCTTTAGAAAAACCTAAAGAATCTGAAGACTGGAGAAAACAGTTCAGATAAGATTCTTAACTAATTACAATTTTACCCCAAAAGACGAACACAGAATAATGAAGATTTGGGAGGTATTTCAACTGCTAATTATCCTTCAACTACTTCATTTTATAGCCATCCCACTTACTACTGCATCCAAGTAACTTACCAAACCCCTGACCTAAAATAATGCAGGTAAATAGTGAAGCTGCTTGGAATGGAAATAATGACAAATATAGAAGAGAAAAAATTGGAAGTTTTTATAAATATGTATAAATGTCTTTTTCCTTCATTTCTATTTTAAGTTACAATTTATCTAGAGAAGATTTCTGAAGGTTCCCCAATAAGATAATTACAGTTTAGATAACTATACAAATCAGCCTCCGGGGATTTTTTTTTTTTTAACAGCTCAGCTTTTTATTCAATGTGTTACTAAAGAGATTTAGTCAAAAAGACCAAAGCCCATGTCATCATCAGACTCTTCAGATTCTTCTTTCTTTGCTTCTACTTTCTTCTCCTCAGCTGGGGCAGCAGCAGTGGATGGGGCAGGACCTCCTGCTGGTGCAGCACCGGCCGCTGGGGCGGGTCTTAAATGGCCTACTTACCTAAGCAAAACTGTACTTTCCTTTAGCAAATATATACACTACTCAATAAAGAAAGGGATCTTTAATCTTTACTATGCTGCTGCTGCTGCTAAGTAGCTTCAGTCATGTCCGACTCTGTGTGACCCCATAGACAGCAGCCCACCAGGCTCCCCCATCCCTGGGATTCTCCAGGCAAGAACAATGGAGTGGGTTGCCATTTCCTTCTCCAATGCAGGAAAGTGAAAAGTGAAAGTGAAGTCGCTCAGTCGTATTCGACTCTTAGCGACCCCATGGACTGCAGCCTACCAGGCTTCTCCGTCTATGGGATTTTCCAGGCAAGAGTACTGGAGTGGGGTGCCATTGCCTTCTCTGAATCTTTACTATATAGAAGTATTAATATATAGTCAATGGGTGAATACATGTCTTGAGTAGGTGAATAAGATATTTTTTGGTCTCTAACATGAGCTAATGAGAGCAAACCAGTCAATCCTAGAGGAAATCAACCTTGTTTTATTCATCGGAAGGACTGATGCTGAAGCTGAAGCTCCAAAATTTGGCCACCTGATGCAAAGAGCTGACTCACGGGAAAATACCCTGATGCTAGGAAAGGCTGAGGGCAGGAGGAAAAGCGGGGGCAAAAGAAGATGAGATGGTTGGATGGCATCACTGATTCAATGGACATGAGTTTGATCAAACTCCAGGAGATAGTGAAGAACAGGGAAGCCTGGCCTGCTGCAGTCCACAGGGTTTCAAAGAGTCAGACACAACTGAGTAACTGAGCAACAACAACTGGAGCTAAGAGCTTACCAGGTAGCGCTAGTGATAAAGAATCTGCCTGTCAATACAGGAGACACAGCTTCGATCCTTGGGTCGGGAAGATCCCCTATAGGAGGAAAATGCCGAAAAGTTGCTCATCCCCAACCTTTTGGCACCAGGGACCGGTTTCATGGAAAACATTTTTTCCATAGATCAGGGGTGGGGATGGTTTCAGGATGATTCAAGTGCATTATATTTATTGTCCACTTTATTCCTATTATTATTACATTGTGATATATAATGAAATAATTATACAATTCATCAGCGTCACTCACTGATATGCTTTTGATATGAGTCTGCAAGCAATTGATTTATTATGGTCTCTGTGTAGTCAAACCTCTCTGCTAATGATAATCTGTATTTCAGCTGCTCCCAGCCCTAGCCCTAGCCCTAGCCCTCAGCTCCTCCTCAGATCATCAGGCATTGGATTCTCATGAGGAGAGGGAGGCTTAGATACTGCGCATGCACAATGCACAGTAGGGTTCGCATTCCTCTGAAAATCTAATGCTGCCCCTGATCTGGTAGGAGACAGGTCATAGGCTGTAACAAAGACGGGGAGTGGTTGTAAATACAGATGGAGCTTCCCAGGCCACCTGCTGTTCACCTCCTGCTGTGCGGCTGGGTTCCTAACTGGGTACCAGCCTGTGGCCCAGGAGTTGGGGACCCCTGGCCTAGGGAAAGAGAGTATCTGGGGAAAAAGAGAATACTTGTGAAACCAGAGACTGATACATTCTAGCTGTCATGTCTTCCTGGGTCCCTGTGCTATATACATCCAATCATAAATATATTAACCAGGCAGAGCCAGTTAAAAGGCAGAAATTGACCAAAAAAAACATAAAGAGCAGTTTTAGTTTTGAATGGATGGTTAAAAGGCAGTGGGATTAGCACAGGCAGCGGGGCTTTACAACAGCTGGAACTATTATTAATAAAAAGCCCCACTTCGTTTGCAGCAGCCTAAATCTAATGGTCCTAATTTACAGTCTCCAAGTAATAAACAGTATTCTTTGGAAAATGTTGGAATAGAAAATCTTGAGCTAATTTAACATACTTCAGGCTGAAAACAGAGAGGGGCAAAAAAGAAAACACCGAAGTTCTACACTTCACCTGTGGAATGTTTTCAAACTAGCACATTGCTCTTGCTCTGAATTATTAGTACGTATTGAATGTCTAAAAGTTGCTGAGGAAGTAAAGCACAATGCTTTATTCATGGAATCAGTGCTTAATATAGTGTCAACATTCTTCTAAATGCTTATAAAATATTTTATTTAATCCTCAGGAAAATTGTATAAAGTGGAAACTGTTATTACCCCTGTCTTAGAGACGAACATAGTGAGGCACTGAGAGGAGAAGGAACTTGCCTAAGTTTACACCTGTAGGAAGATCACAGCAGGATGTGAAGCCAGCAAGGAGGCTGCAGAGACTCCACTTGCGGCAGGATGCCATTCTGCCTCTCTACAAAGATGTTCAATTTGATACTAAACATTGCAATCAGAGATGATCTGCTCATCATCAGGACCAATAAGAATTTCTGTTATTACCAACTACTGTTTTCTGTCTTCCTGTAAGTTTTCAAAAAGCAATAAAACCGGAACTAGAAATAGAATACAAACATAGAGGATGTGGAATTATCCTAATTTGCCAATGATCTGATTATATAGCATAAAAACCCCAAACAATCCATTGCAAAGCCATTAAAATTAATAAGATTACTAGAAAAAACAAAGAGCATTTGCTTTTACCATTGGTTATTAGAAAGACAATAGATTAGAAAAATAATCCCTTCACAATATTTACTATCTGGAAATAAATAATATAAAATGTTGCAATCTATATAAATAAAACTGTGGTGCTTTAATGAGATATATAAAATAAGATTTAACTAAGTGAACATATTTTTTAATAGGAAGACAATATAGGATGATAATTTTTCTTAATGTATAACTTTAACACAACTTCAACAACAAAAAAACCACTGATAATATTTTTGAGTCTTACCAACTGTTTGAGAGTCGAGCTGAGCACACCAAAATGTTGACAGTGGTTACACGTAGGGAAGGGAGGAAAGTGGAAAAGTGAGACCAGGGAAGAACGTGGAATTTCAGTTCTTCCTATTTCTAGTCCAAGAATGGTTCCATTTCTTTTTTATAATTTAAGAGTGAACAAAGATTAAATAAAAGTTCCTCTAAAGGGTTTTTTTGGCAAGCATAGATAAGATCTTTAAAGAGAAGGAATGTCAGCCCTCCCATATACTGACACATATTTCAAGGCCATTGGCACAGACATAAACAAAAAAACTGATGAAATAGACTGTCCATAAATAGACTCTATTTCAGATTTCATATGAGTTTTATATGATAAGGAAGTTCTGACAAACCAATAAAGAAGAGAATCATCATTCTAGTAAATGGTGCTGATACAATTCCTTAATAATTCAGAAAAAAAAAAACCGTTCAGTTTCTCATTTCACTTCATACTCCCATATTAAATTTGGAAAGACTGAAGAGTAAAATAGTGGAAGATAACACATTTGAGCCCTCATCAAAATTCTTGAGTAAGGAGACCCTTTTAACTCTAAAATTAAAATGGGAAAACCCACAAAATAAAGACAAACAGATTTGACCACAAGCAGCTTTAAATTTCCTCTTAGCATCATTTTAAAAATAGCAAAAGTAAAGCATAAGACATATTTAAACATATTATGATCTCCAATTAACTTTCATGCTTGGAATTTACCTAAAATACCCCTGAAATATACTATCTCTGAAAACAGAGGTAAAACCAAACATTATTTATAAGAAACACCAAGGCAACATCATATATATGTCTCATTAATCTGCTTAGAACAAACATCAGGTCAAAAAATATACAGGTTTACAGAAATTTAAAATGTTTCATTGGGCTATGTTTAAGGTGCAATGGAGATGAAGAATAGGTAGCCCATGTAAAGGTAAAAACACCTTTCCATGCTACATCTTTAGTCAGCTAGATCTGACAAGGGGCTTCCCAGGTGGCTCAATAGGAAATAATCCGCCTGCCAATGCAGAAGACACAGGAGATGCAGGTTCAATCCCTGGGTTGGGAAGTTCTCCTGGAGGAGGAAATAGAAATCCACTCCAGTATTCTTGCCCGGAGAATCTCATGGACAGAGGAGTCTGAGGGCTATAGCCCATAGTGTTGCAGAGTCCAACACGACTAAGCTACTGAGCACAACAACAACACCTGAAGATTCTGTTGACCCTTAGACATGATTGGAAAGCCAATACTTTCTCTCCTGTGAGTTGGTCTGGAAATATGGTTAAAAGGTACAGATCATGTGAGTACCTGGAAAATGACTATTTTTCAAATCCAGAAGAGAAATTTTTCTTTAAGGTGCCTCTTAGTCTACTTGGGCTGCTATAACAAACTACCATGGACTGCTTGGCTTATAAACAAGAGAAACTTCTTTCTCATAATTATGGATCAAGGCACCTTCAGATTCACGTCTGGGTGTCTAGTGAGAGCCTGCTTTCTGGTTCACAAATTGCTGTCCTCTTCCTCACATGGTCGAAAGGGCAAGGAATTTCTCTGGGGTCTTTTTTAAAAGAAAACTAATCTCACTCATGAGGGTCCCATTCTCATGAACTGATGACCTCCTAAAGGTCCCATGTCCAAATACCATCATACTGGGGATTAAGTCTCAATATATGAATTCTCGTGGGAGACAACATTCAGTCTATGACAGTTCAGTTCAGTTCAATCACTCAGTCATGTCTGACTCTGCGACCCCAAGAACTGCAGCATGCCAGGCTTCCCTGTCCATCACCAACTCCTGGAGTTCACCCAAACTCATGTCCACAGAGTCGGTGATGCTATCCAGCCATCTCACCCTCTGTCAAACCCTTCTCCTCCTGCCCCCAATCCTTCCCAGCATCAGGGTCTTTTCCAATGAGTCAACACTTCGCATGAGGTGTACAAAGTATTGGAGTTTCAGCTTCAGCATCAGTCCTTCCAATGAATACCCAGGACTGATCTCCTTTAGGATGGACTGGTTGGATCTCCTTGAAGTCCAAGGGACTCTCAAGAGTCCTATAAAAGATGAAGGACTCATTTTTGTGACTCTAAATTCTATGACTTAAAAGACAAACATTCTGTAAAATCATATCTAAAATTATACTTATTTATCTATTGTCATCCTCTCAAATCCGTTGGGTTGTGAGGCTGAACTTTAATCTGAATGACAGCTTTTCATTTTGAGTCTATCCATGGAATTAAAGGCACATGAGTCACAACTCATCTAAAACTAAGACCTAATTTACTTGATTAAAAACAGTTGTACTGGTAAAAGACCCTTCTTCCTACTTGTTTTCAACATGACTTCATACTGATAATTTTTTTAAATGATTTTAGCATTTTCTAAATCAGGTCCATATGAAAGCAATGTATGAAATAAGAAATCAAAAGTTTCAGTAGAAAATTTAAACTTTGTGAATATTGAATATAAAATTGCAGATATTTTTATACAATGTTTCAAATCAAATTTTCCTTTGAATAACAGGGGGTTTTCCCCTAAAATGTCATATCTAAAAACAATTTTGTAAAGCTCATTTGACTTATCGTGACTTCCCACCCCCAAAGAAATGCTAAGGATCCCTGAACCTCAGCTTCCTGATGTGACTCCCTGACTCTTGACCAGTTCTGGAACACCTCCTCTCCTTTAATCTTCCCACAGCCTAGGTGGACAGATGATCCCTGAAGGCCCTAATATCTGGGTTACTTTCTTAGCCTCCCTTTTTGCTCTCTCATCCTTCCAACTTGTGCAGAACAAATTTCCTGCACTAAATCTCCTCTCCTTGAAAGATCTAGTGTTGTACAGTTTTCTTGAAACAGTCATGTGGTCTTATACAAGTCACCTATCTTATATAAAAGGTCTGTTCTAGACTTTCATCTCTCTCCCTTGGCCAATCTTACAATTGATATCATCACAATAGTTCCTGAATAGGAACCTCCTTAAGGAGGCACCTGTGTGGCCTCTGCCAGGGATGAAAGCCCTATATAGAGAAGTCGTGTTTGAGAAGAATTTCTTTTAGAAGGATGTTACTGAATCCCCTCAAGACAAAACAAAGTAGAAAGAGGGAAAGTGAGGCAAAGAGAGGGAGAGAGACAGAGAGAACAGACAATTTCAATAGTGTAGGCAATTCTTCTCACCATTCTACTTCATCAGTCAATATCTACATTGATTATGAGATGGAAGATGCAGCTCCCTGTCTCTCTGCATTTCCATGAGCCACTCATAACATGACTGTATCAACCTGCTAAATATAAGCCTAATGCCTAGAGATGTAAAAAAGTGTTTCATGTAACATGACCTCTCAATGAAAAGAATGCTTTATCTTGTACTCAACTAATGAGAAATTAACCTGATCCACCTTGACATAATTAATCCTCAATCCTAATCCTTCCAAAGGAATTGCTGAGGTTAGTGTTACCCAAACTAAATTTTTGTCCTATGTTGTGGCTTTAGAACATAAGCTTCCAATAAGACATAGCTTCTCTATATGGGCCAGTGGGAATTTTAAATTCCATACAACTAAATGACCTTTGTAGGACCTAATTAAGTACCTTCTTGAAGTTTCTAAATCAAAAGATAAGCTAACATTTTCTCAGAGAGGAGATTCTATCATCTGTTGGTCATACACATCAGCCTAGAATATGGTCCAACATTTTCCTGAACCAAGGGTACAAGGTATTCTCCAACTACATTCCCTTTAAAGCTTCATTTTTGGACCCAGGGGAGACTTCCCACTTATGGACTCCTTTTGTCTGTAGTAATCAGGGTCCCATGGTCATCATCTATTTTTGATCTGTCTCTTCTTCTATTGTTCTCTGCATACCCTGGCCACTCCTCAATCATATCTGCCTTAGTTATGATGAAGAAAAATGTAGGGAATGTGTGGTGCATTAGGACCATGGCAACAAGAACAGACCAGGAGAAATGCTAATTAGAGGGCTCTGAGCAACATGACAACAATAGTATTAGGCACAAATTAAGAGAAAAAGCAGAAGGACAGATGCTGACGCTCCAGTATTTTGGTAACCTGATGTGAACAGCTGACTCGCTGGAACAGTCCCTGATGCTGGGAAAGATTGAGGGCAGAAGGAGAAAAGGGCTTCAGAAGATGAGATGGCTGGATGGCATCACTGATGCAATGGACCTGAACTTGGGCAAACTCTGGGAGCTGGTGAGGGACAGGGAGGCCTGGCGTGCTGCAGTCCATGGGGTCGCAAAGAGTCAGACAGGATGGGGCAACTGAACAACAACAAGAGACAAAGCAAGAGGTAGAAGAGAGGACGCTGAGATGGGAACAGAGGGGCGGAGTCACATCTCAAGATCTATGTAAAGTATATGTAAATCAGTGTTTTCCCAGGCATTCAAAGCTTTCAATTCAGTGAACCATTATTAACGCAAATGAGTAAAACATTGGTCGTGGCCTCAAAAATAGTATAATACACTGGCATACAATCAGGCATTTTCAGATCCATGTAACATGATAAATTATAAGAGAGATGAGTATAGAGAAAATCTAGGAAGCCCAGACAGTGGGCATGAAATAAATCATGTGGCAGATAATTTTCTAGACCAACTATTTGATTCAGTTCAGTTCAGTCGCTCAGTCATGTCCAACTCTTTGCAACCCCATGAACTGCAGCACGCCAGGCCTCCCTGTCCGTCACCAACTCCCGGAGTTTACTCAAACTCATGTCCATCAAGTTGGTGATGCCATCCAGCCATCTCATCCTCTGTCGTCCCCTTCTCCTCCTGCCCCAAATCCCTCCCAGCATCAGAGTCTTTTCCGATAAGTCAACACTTCGCATGAGGTGGCCAAAGTATTGGAGTTTCAGCTTTAGCATCAGTCCTTCCAATGAACACCCAGGACTAATCTCCTTTAGAATGAACTTGTTGGATCTCCTTGCAGTCCAAGGGACTCTCAAGAGTCTTCTCCAACACCACAGTTCAAAAGCATCAATTCTTCCGTGCTCAGCTTTCTTCATAGTCCAACTCTCACATCCATACATGGCCACTTGAAAAACCATAGTCTTGACTAGATGGACCTTTGTTGGCAAAGTAATGTCTCTGCTTTTTAATATGCTATCTAGGTTGGTCGTAACTTTCCTTCCAAGGAGTAAGCGTCTTTTAATTTCATGGCTGCAGTCACCATCTGCAGTGATTTTGGAGCCCAGAAAAATAAAGTCTGACACTGTTTCCCCATCTATTTCCCATGAACTGATGGGACCAGATGCCATGATCTTAGTTTTCTGAATGTTGAGCTTTAAGCCAACTTTTTCACTCTTCTCTTTCACTTTCATCAAGAGCCTTTTAGTGTTAGGCATATAGATTACACCTATCTAATTCTGTTCATTTCATTGACACCAAGCTAACTCCAATCTCCATTTCCATCATAAAAAAAAAAGTGGAGTTTACATATAAGAGTGATGGGGTAGAATCTATGATGTGACAGAATTCTTTACCTCCGGCTGAATTCCCCTTATAATCTTTCCATCTAGGCCAGAATGAAAATAAAGACTGGTGAGACAATTATAAATTGATCAGAGGAAAACATCTGGTCAAACATTCCATTCTCTCTACTGAACCCTGACCCAACGTGTCTACTGAGGATGATTTCTCATATTCAAAGGCATTTCGTAGAGATTATCACCAGCTGTTACAGCAGGTACTGGAACAGGAGATAAACTCTGGAGAACAGCAAAGAAGAGAAGATGCTGTGCCAGAGAAAACCCAAGGAAAGAAATATATAATTAATCAAATTCCATGCTGACTGTATTTGACTTGTTCTGTTTCACTACACCCCCCTAAAAACAAAACAAACAAAAAAAACTATTCCAGATGAGAGCCTCGTAAAGAGAGTGTGAGAATGAGCTCTCTCAAGGCATCCACAATTTATCATCCCTAGAATATCCCAAGGTCTGTGCCAGGGAAACAGATCTCTTTCCTGGGTTGGATCTAAGCTCTCAGACTTTGGATTTCTGTTGCCCTAGCCGAAGAGAACTAAAATTCTCCTTTTTTCTCTTCCCTGACACCAGATAGTGAGTTCTTCCGTTTATATAAGGTCTCTTCTCTTCCTCCTTTTACCATCCTCCTGTTCTCTTGCTCAAAAACTGATCTTCAAAAGTACAATTTAATGTACATTTATGGCTGATTCGTGGTGTTGAAGGGCAGAAACCAACACAACATTGTAAAGCAATTATCTACCCATTAAAAATCATTTTTTAAAAGTACACTTTGAGTCACATAGTTACAAGTCCCTTTCGTAAATATGGCTCTTGAATTAAGCTGAAAGTATCTCCCTGGTACTCAGTGCCCTTGGATTCAAACAATCAAAATTAACATAGAAGTGTTAGATACTTACTATGACCTTAAAGATAGTCCAGAGAAATCCTAGAAGAACAGTTTTTTTATCTTTACTTTTTAGGGAAGAATATCCTGGGCTTCCCAGGTGATTCAATGGTAAAGAATATGCCTGCCAATGCAGGAGTCACAGAAGACTTAGGTTCTATCCCTGGGTTGGGAAGATTCCCTGGAGGAGGAAATGGCATCCCACTCCAGTATTCTTGCCTGGACAAATCCCATGGACAGAGGAGCCTGGTGGGCTACAGTCCACAGCATTGCAAACAGTCAGACATGACTGAGCAACTGAGAACGCATGCACACACACATATGCAATCCTGTCCTGGATACAAAAGTTAGGGCCCTGAGCAATTTAAAAAGTCTACTGTAGATAAGAAAACTACTCAAAAAAATAGCTTATTTGAAATGCGCTATGGGTATCTTGTCACCCTGTTTGTTTAACTTATATGCAGAGTACATCATGAGAAACGCTGGACTGGAAGAAACACCAGCTGGAATCAAGATTGCCGGGAGAAATATCAATCACCTCAAATATGCAGATGACACCACCCTTATGGCAGAAAGTGAAGAGGAACTAAAAAGCCTCTTGATGAAAGTGAAAGTGGAGAGTGAAAAAGTTGGCTTAAAGCTCAACATTCAGAAAACGAAGATCATGGCATCCAGTCCCATCACTTCATGGGAAATAGACGGGGAAACAGTGGAAACAGTGTTAGACTTTATTTTTCTGGGCTCCAAAATCACTACAGATGGTGACTGCAGCCATGAAATTAAAAGACGATTACTCCTTGGAAGGAAAGTTATGACCAATCTAGATAGCATATTCAAAAGCAGAGATATTACTTTGCCAACAAAGGTTCATCTAGTCAAGGCTATGGTTTATCCTGTGGTCATGTATAGATGTGAGAGTTGGACTGTGAAGAAGGTTGAGCACCGAAGAATTGATGCTTTTTTTTTTTTTAAACTTTACATAATTGTATTAATTTTGCCAAATATCAAAATGAATCCACCACCAGTATACATGTGTGAACTGTGGTGTTGGAGAAGACTCTTGAGAGTCCCTTGGCCTGCAACGAGATCCAACCAGTCCATTCTGAAGGAGATCAGCCCTGGGATTTCTTTGGAAGGAATGATGCTGAAGCTGAAACTCCAGTACTTTGGCCACCTCATGCGAAGAGTTGACTCATTGGAAAAGACTCTGATGCTGGGAGGGATTGGGGCAAGAAGAGAAGGGGACGACAGAGGATGAGATGGCTGGATGGCATCACTGACTCGATGGACGTGAGTCTGACTGAACTCCGGGAGTTGGTGATGGACAGGGAGGCCCGGCGTGCTGCGATTCATGGGGTCACAAAGAGTCGGACACAACTGAGCGACCGATCTGATCTGATCTTATCTGATGGGTATCTTTATGTTTAACTTGTCTGTACAGTCAAAGTTATGGTTTTTTCCCAGTAGTCATGTACAGATGTAACAGATGGACCATAAAGAAGGCTGAGTGCTGAAGAACTGATACTTTTAAACTGTGGTGCTGGAGAAGACTCTTGAGCATCTCTTGGACTGCAAGGAGATCAAAGCAGTCAATCCTAAAGGAAATCAACCCTCAATATTCATTGGAAGGACTGATGCTGAAGTTGAAGCTCCAATATTTTGGCTACTTGATGGGAAGAGCCGACTCATCGGAAAAGACCCTGATGCTGGGAAAGATTGAGGGCAGGAGCAAAAGGGAGTGACAAAGGATAAGATGGTTGGATGGCATCACCAACTCAATAGACATGAATCTGAGCAAACTCAGGGTGCTGGTGAAGGTCAGGGAAGCCTGGTGTGTTGCAGTCCATTGGGTCACAAAGAGGCAGACACAGCTTACCAACTGAACAACAAAAACAACTGCCCTTGTAGAATCCTGGTAAATTATGAACACAAATAAATGTTCAGTATCACAAACTACCATCCAAACCTAGAAAAGTTTTCCCTACATACAGTCTCACAAGCTCAAGTTATCTTTTATGTAATGAGTTTAACCAGTGATACTCTTGCTTCCCCAGGTTTGCTAAGAGGAACATCACTCTCTAGAATCCCCAGGGTCACATGCTGGGTTGTGTCGTTAACATTACCCATTTTTTTCACATTCCATCTTCAACCAGTCATCTAGTTCTGCAGGTCTGTCAGTCTCATGATTAACAGTTTTCCTTTGTCTCTACATCTCTGAAAACACCTAGACAAAGCCTTCTGTCACCACCTTCTTGTAAAAGTAATCCTGAACTCAGACTGAGGAGGCTTCAATTCTTGCCTCTTATCTCTATATGATACTGGATGAATCACTATCCCCTCCAAGTTCCCTTATTCTTAAAATGAAACTAATAATACCTGTTCAAATGTTTAGTATACTTAGAATTAAAGGCTTAAATTTCCACAAAGTCATATATAAAGCATCTTTCACAAAATAACATCATGTACATATACAACATCATTATTCATGTGTTATTGTTGCTGTGTCAGACTCCTCTTTTGCCTGTTTCCACTATCCCTTCCTCATCTAGGCTGCCCACTGCTGAAGTCTATTATTCCAAAAATACTCTTGTACTCATACTGCTTTTCAGCTCAAGAATTTAAAAGGACTCGCTTTGATCCCTTATTTAAGTCCAAATTATCTCTATGGCATTGAAAACCTTTCAATTCAGTTCAGTTCAGTTCATTTCAGTTGCTCAGTCATGTCCAGCTCTTTGTGACCCCATGGACTGGAGCATGCCAGACTTCCCTGTCCATCACCAACTCCAGGAGCTTACTCAGACTCATGTCTATCGAGTCAGTGATGCCATCCAACCATCTCATCCTCTGTTGTCCCCTTCTCCTCCTGCCTTCAATCTTTCCCAGCTTCAGGGTCTTTTCCAATGAATTAGTTCTTTGCATCAGGTGGCCAAAGTATTGGAGTTTCAGCTTGCGCATCAGTCTTTCCAATGAATATTCAGAACTGATTTCCTTTAGGATTGACTAGTTTGATCTCCTTGCAGTTCAAGGGACTCTCGAGTCTTCTCCACATTTCAAAAGCATCAATTCTTCAGCGCTCAGCTTTCTTTATAGTCCAACTCTCACATCCATACATGACTACTGGAAAAACCATAGCCTTGACTAGATAAAACTTTTTGGCAAAGTAATGTCTCTGCTTTTTAATATGCTGTCTAGGTTGGTCATAAGTTTTCTTTCAAGGAGCAAGCACCTTTTAATTTCATGGCTACAGTCACCATCTGCAGTGATTTTGGAGCTCCCCAAAAATAAAGTCTGTCAGTGTTTCCCCAGCTATTTGCCATGAAGTGATGGGACAGGATGCCATGATTTTAGTTTTCTGAGTATTGAGTTTTAAGCCACCTTTTTCACTCTCCTCTTTCACTTTCAACAAGAGGCTCTTTAGTTCTTATTCATTTTCTGCCATAAGTGTCGTGTCATCTGCATATCTGAGGTTATTGATATTTCTCCCGGCAATCTTGATTCCAGCTTGTGCTTCATGCAGCCCACCATTTTGCATGATGTACTCTGCATATAAGTTAAATAAGCATGTGACAATATACAACCTTGAGGCACTCCTTTCCTGATTTGGAATCAGTCTGTGGTTCTAAATTCAGTGACCTAGAATTAACATAGATAAATAAAACACTAACTGAGGCTTTACAAATAGTGGAATGCATGGACATGAAAGCCAGGCACTGTGATATTCATATATTATAGTAAATTATAAGAGAGAAGGCCATATTAAGTTTATTTTTGTGTATGGCATGAGGGAGTGTTCTAACTTCATTGATTTACATGTGGCTCTCCAACTTTCCCAACACCACTTGCTGAAGAGATGGTCTTCCCTCCATTGTACATGCTTGCCTCTTTTGTCAAAGATTAATTGATAAATTCCAGATGGCTTAAAGACCTAATGATAAGACATAACACCATAAAATTTTTAGAACATAGGCAAAACATCCTCTGACATAAATAGCAGCATTTTTCCCCTTAAGTTAGTCTCCTAAGGCAGTAGAAATAAAAGCAAAAATAAACAAATGGGACTGAATCAAAGGTATAAGTCTTTGCACAGCAAAGGAAACCATCAACAAAACAAAAAGATAACTATGCAATGGGATAAAATATTTGCAAATTATGCAACCAATTAGTTTCCAAAACATATGAACAGCTCATACAACTAATAACAAAAAACACACAAAAAACCCAATCAAAAATGGACAGAAAACTTAAACAGATATTACTCCAAAGAAGATATACAGATGGCCAATGGGCACATGAAAAGATGCTCAATATCACTAAGAACGGGAGAAATGCAAATCGAAACCACAATGACATATCATCTCACACTAGCGACTATTGGTGCAACTGCTACAGAGAACAGTGTGGTGGTTCCTTAAAATACTAAAAATAGAGTTACTATATGATCCAGCAATCACATTCCTGGGCATATATCCAGAGAAAACAATAATTTGAAAAGATCCACCCACCCCAAAGTTCATAGAGCACTATTTATAGTAGCCAATACATGGAAGCAACCTAAGTGAATGCATAAATAAGTTGTATATATTGGGTTGGCCAAAAAGCTCCTTTGTTTTTAAAGTCAAAATAAAAGGAACATTTTTCATTTTCACCAAGAACTTTATCAAGCAATGTATTCACCATTTTGTTCTACTTACTACCTTCTGTCATTTTTCAGGCAACTTCATAATTTCATCTTCTCAAAATTTCTTATCTTTTAAGCAAAGAACTGTGCCAGGTACCTTTAAAAGTCTTCCAGGGAATTGAAATTGTTTCCATTAAGAGACTTTTATAAAGATGGAAATAAATAGAAACCTGAAGGTGCAGTGTCTGGTGAATACCAGAGATAAATCAGAGCTTCCCAGACAAGCTGTAACAGGTTTTGCCTGGTCATCAAGGAAACATGTGGTCTTGCATTATCCTAATGGAAGATTATACATTTTCTGTTGAGTAATTCTGGATATTTTTCATCAAGTGCTCTTTTCGGTTGGTCTAACTGGGAGCAGTACTTGTTCAAATGAATCATTTTGTTTTTTGGAAGAAGCTCATAATAGAGGACTCCCTTCCAATCCCTCGTAGCTCAGCTGGTAAAGAATCCACCTGCAATGCAGGGAATCCTGGCTCAATTCCTGGGTTGGGAAGATCTGCTGGAGAAGGGATACGCTACCCACTCCAGTATTCTTGGCCTTCCCTGGTGGCTCAGCTGGTAAAGAATCCACCTGCAATGTGGGAGACCTGGGTTCAATCCCTGGGTTGTAAAGATCCCCTGGAGAAGGGAACCCACTCCAACATTCTGGCCTGGAGAATTCCATGAACTGTATAGTCCATGGGGTCACAAAAGTCAGACACAACTGAGTAACTTTCACTTTCCTTCCAGTCTCACCTATACATAATATGACCTTCTTTGGATGAAGATCAGGCTTTGATGTGGTTGGTGGTGGTTCATTTCACTTGCCCCACAATCTCTTCCACTCCACATTATTCTACAGTAATCACTTTTCATCACCCATCACAATGTTGTTGTTGTTGTTGTTTTTTTAAAAAAACAACTTTTCATTATATTTAGAGATTCACATGTGAAAATATGGTCAAAAGGTTTCTTTTGGTTAACTTCTGTGGAACCCAAACATCAAAATGATCAACATAACCAAGCTGGTGCAAAAGATTTTCAATTGCTTGATTTGGATATTTTGAGTATATCTGCTGTCTCCCGCATGGTATAACATTAATTGTTCTCAATTAATGTCATGATTTGATCACTATTAATTTCAACTGGTCAACTCTTGAGAGTTCCTTGGACTGAAAGGAGATCCAACTAGTCCATCCGAAAGGAAATCAGTCCTGAATGTTCATTGGAAGGACTGATGTTGAAGCTGAAACTCCAATACTTTGGCCACATGATGCAAAGATTTGACTCATTGGAAAAGACCCTGATGCTGGGAAAGACTGAAGGCAGGAGGAGAAGGGGACAACAGAGAATGAGATGGTTGGATGGCATCACCGACTCAATGGACATCAGTTCAGTTCAGTTCAGTCGCTCAGTCATGTCTAACTCTTTGAGACCCCATGAATCGCAGCATGCCAGGCAGTAAACTCCGGGAGTTGGTGATGGACAGGGAGGCCTGGCATGCTACAGTCCAGGGGGTCGCAAAGAGTCGGACACAACTGAGTGACTGAACTGAACTGAACTGACCCAACCGTGGAGCATCATCCAGAGAGAAATCTCCAGCATGAAACTTCACAAACCACTTTTGATACCTTTAATCAGTCACAGCACCTTCTCCATACAAATCCTTTTTTGTATTTCAGTTGCATTTTTACCTTTCTTGAAATAAAGCATTATACACCAAAAATGTTGCTTTTTTAAAAAAAAATGGCTACACAAAAATTCACCAATTTTGATAAGTTCTTTTTTAATGCAGGCTGACATGACAGCTATCACAATACAATCTAATGAAATCGTTTTGAATGAAGTTAAAGACAACTAAGCATTACTCATTGGAAAAGACTGATGCGGGGAGGGATTGGGGGCAGGGAGAGAAGGGGACGACAGAGGATGAGATGGCTGGATGGCATCACTGACTCAATGGACGTGAGTCTGAGTGAACTCCGGGAGTTGGTGATGGACAGGGAGGCCTGGCATGCTGCGATTCATGGGGTCGCAAAGAGTTGGACAGGACTGAGCGACTGAACTGAACTGAACTGAAGCATTACTAGAGCCATCTTATGGGAAAAAAAAGAATGAACTTCTTGGCCAATCCAATATATACAATGAAATATTACTTAGCCATAAAAAAGAAAGAAATATACATATATATGTATAACCAAATCACTTTGCTGTACACCTGAAACTAACACAATGTTGTAAATCAACTATAATTCAATTTAACAAAGAAAGAAGACTATAGAGGATACCTGGGAGACCCAAAGAGTGGGCATGAAACAAATATTGGGGAACAAAAAAAGCATTCTGGAGGCCATAAGTACTAAACTGGATTTTGAAGGATAAGTTAGTATTAACAAAATTATGAAAGGTGAGAAGGACATTCAAATAGTTTTTATTAAAATTTAGTTCAGTTGCCATTATGAAAAAATATTCACTGATTTTATCCTAAATTCCTAGAATTCTCTATGTAATGTTCTTTCCCACTTAAATTTCATAGGAAATTGAAGCCCAGGAATCACCCCACTCTAGCTTTCCTCTGTAGCCCGGCCTTCCTTTGTTCTGACTGCCATCAGTGCTTAGGGATAGGGTAGGTTACTGTACTCTCAGGCTTGCCTATATACGCTCATAAACTTGCTTTCCAGTTGTTTCACATTATTAAACCCAAAGCCTCTTTTCTGCCATTGTTTTAGCTTGTCATTGATTTATTAAATGCTCCTTTGATCACCTGGAAAACAGCAAATATGAAGTTATAGAGGTTCTTACACAAATGAGAAGAAGAAAGAGAAGAAGATTTTATACAACTTTGAAAATTATAAACACCAGTCTGAATAGTGTTTCCCATAACAACCAGTTAACATGTAATATTTCAGAATTAAAAGTTATGTTTCTTAGGGCATAGCATTAAATTTTAGAAGTCCATGTATTCCAAATTAATTTTTTAATGAATAGCTTTGTAAGGACACTTTTGTAGTTGGTTAATAAAGCAGAGGACTTTATTCTTAGAATAATGTTGTTCAGAACAACCCTCATTTGCTTCAGTGGTCTCTTCTTCTAATCTTACCTGTCTGGGGTTTCCTTTACTAGATAATTCAGTTCAGTTCAGTTCATCGCTCAGTCGTGTCTGACTCTTTGTGACCCCATGAATCGCAGCACACCAGGCCTCCCTGTCCCTCACCAACTCCTGGCGTTTACCCAAACTTATGTCCATCAAGTTGGTGATGCCATCCAGCCATCTCATCCGCTATTGGCCCCTTCTCCTCCTGCCCCCAATCCCTCCCAGCATCAGGGTCTTTTCCCATGAGTTAACTCTGCATGAGGTGGCCAAAGTATTGGCGTTTCAGCTTCAGCATCAGTCCTTCCAATGAACACCCAGGACTGATCTCCATTAGGATGGACTGGGTGGATCTCCTTGCAGTCCAAGAGACTCTCAAGAGTCTTCTCCAGCACCACAGTTCAAAAGCATCAATTCTTTGATGCTCAGCTTTCTTCACAGTCCAACTCTCACATCCATACATGACCACTGGAAAAACCATAGCCTTGACTAGACGGACCTTTGTTGGCAAAGTAATGTCTCTGCTTTTTAATATGCTATCTAGGTTGGTCATAACTTTCCTTCCAAGGAGTAAGCATCTTTTAATTTCATAGCTGCAATAGACAGTCTTATAGTTTTGAACCAAGAAATTCTCCATCTAAAGAAAGTTATGCTTAATAAAGATATAGAAAATAACATAAGTCAATTTAATTATAAAGCAAGGACTATGTTGGGGTTCATTTTTAATCCCTGTATCCAGGGCAGTACTATGTACACAATAGCTATGAACTGACTGAAGAAACTGATTTAAGACAAATATCCTACTCAATGAGTCCAATTTCCATTCCTTAGGTAAGTGGTTTATGTCAGGGCTGAACTCAGGAGAACAGCTCACAACCGTCATCTTCACAGCAAACAGGATAAAACTGTAGGTAGGATTTGAGCAGAGTCCCTTGATCTCAGGGAAGTTGGTCTCTTCCCCTAGTCAGGGGATAAAGCCAGGTAGCCTGTCTTGACCACTGAGATATAAGAGATGTATTTGCAGCTTTTTAGAAATGATAAGGGAGATGACAGAGCAGAAACTCTCTGCCCTGTGCTGTCTCCTGCTTCCCACCTTCAAATTCAGTTGTTTGGTAGCATCACGCTTGGAGCTGCCCTCAGTTCAGTCGCTCAGTCATGTCTGACTCTTTGCAACCCCATGGACTGCAGCACACCAGGCTTCCCTATTCATCAACAACTCCCAGAGCTTGCTCAAACTCATGCCCATTAAGTCGGTGATGCCATCCAACCATTTCATCCTCTGTCATCCCCATCTCCTCCTGCCTTCAATCTTTCCCGGCATCAGGGTCTTTTCAAATGAGTCAGCTCTTCACATCAGGTGGGCAAAGTATTGGAGTTTCAGCTTCAGCATCAGTCTTTCCAATGAATATTCAGGACTGATTTCCTTTAGGATTGACAGGTTTGATCTCCTTGCAGTCCAAGGGACTCTCAAGAGTCTTCTCCAACACCACCAGAAGGAGCTGCCCTAGCCACCTTTGAACCAGTGGTCCCCTGAGAACCTAGCACCTGGACACGGCTGAGCTCTCAAACCATCCTTGGAGCTGCCCACTGGGCATTACAGGAAGTGAGAAATATAGACCCCCCTCTCTTAGTTAAGCAACTACACAACAGGGGTCTTTCATTTACTGTGCACCTGTCATGTGTACCTGTGTCTAAAGCTGTTCTGACTGGTAAACACTATATCATTTGAGGTCAAATCTGGTTTTTCTGAGAAAATATTTTAGCATTGTTTTTAGAATTATCCTCAAATGTGAATGTGAATATAGTATCAAATATGGGATCTGGCCTAGATGAAATTGTGAAATAAATGGAGTTATGTTTTAGATCATCCTTTGCCCACTGGGCCACTACTCCATGCCCATACTGCCCCTCAGAAATCTTACTTATGGTTACCCCAACTACAATACAGTACTGGGGCCTCCATCCCAAAGAGCATATGGAGTACTAGTCAACAAATTGCCCCATAAACTTCCTGGTATTTGCCAGACTGGCACACCATAATAATGACAGCAATATTACTAACCTGTATGAAAATCTACCACATATCAAGCATCTTACATGCACTATCTCATTTGATTCTCTTGCCAACCATTTAAAGCAAGTAGAATTATTAGTCTATTTTGCTGACAAAGAAGTAAATAAAAAATAAACAATAAAAAAACTTTCCCCAAGTCTCATGGTTAGTCAGTGGTATAGCAGGGAAGGAAATGCAGGTCGGCTTTATACTAAGTTCATACTCTTCTCCAGACTTCCCTGGTGGCTCAGACAGTGAAGAATCTGCCTGCAATGCAGGAGACCTGGGTTCAGTCCCTGGGTTGGGAAAATCCCCTGGAGTAGGAAAGGGCAACCCACTCCAGTATTCTTGCCTGGAGAATTCCATGGACAGAGGAGACTGGCAGGCTATAGTCCATGGGGTTGCAAACAGTCAGACACAACTGAGCAACTTCACTTCATTTCATACATATTACTCTGTTGACTGAATCAGTGCAAAAAGATTTAGAGGTTTGCCATCCAGGAATTAAACACTTGCTTATGTGACTGTATTCTATGTAGCATTTGCCTTTTACACTAAGTTTTTGGGTTTTTTTTTCCAAGTCTTAGAAATAAATTTACAAAGTCTAGTTCAGGAAAAAACATCTTAAAACCCACACTCCATTTTATTCTTTGAGGGATGAAAGGGTGTTCAGATAAATTTCTTTTGAACACAAAACAATTTTTTAAATGATGGGGAGATTACATCATAAAAAAGTAAGATGAAGGGTATGATTACCCATGGGAATACGTGCCACACTATCGTGTATGGCTGATGGAGGTGGGTCTCACATTTGCAGTTTCTGGCCAAGAGAGGATGGGATCGATTATGAAATTCACAGTGTTTATAAGCTAAAATCAAACCAGCCATACCAGAGAGGAACAGCTTGTCTTGATTCCAAACTTGTTCTTGTCCAAGAATCAAAATAATAATCTTCCACTGTCTTCCAAAATAGAAATAGTGCATCTAAAAACTGGGGAAGAAAGATAATGCTTTTGAATATTCTAATATTTACTTCCTGGGTACTCTGTTTTAAGAAAATCACACCCATCCTCAAATATCTACTAGAAATTTAACTCTGTAAATAATTTCACTAGTTTTAAAATAATTCTTATATGGAATTTTTGGAGTTTTTGTTTTTGTTTTTTGCTTGTAGGGTAAAATTTGAGTTACTGATGCATTCATATTTGGGAGCTATTACTTTAGGCTAAGTCTAGATATTCTATGGGGCTTCCCTGGTGGCTCAGATGGTTAAGAATCTGCCTGCAATGCAGAAGACCAGGGTTCAATCCCTGGGTCAGGAAGACGTCCTGGAGAAGGGAATGGCTACCCACTCCAGTATTCTTGGCTGGGAAATCCCATGGACAGAGGAGCCTGGTGGGCTACAGTCCATGGGGTCACAAAGAGTCAGACAAGACTGAATGACTAACACATTCATTTTCATTATGGGGTACTGGCTTACAGAGGGAAAAAAAATCACTGGACTACATGTTAGAAGATATTTCTCTAGTTATAATAATAACTGTGATATTTCAGAGCTCAGTTTTGGATTCAAACACAGCTAAATTTGAATCACAGATCTGTCATTTACAAATAGCATAATATTTGGATGAGTTATCTCATCTTTCTGCATTCCCTTCTTCATTTGTGAAATAGGAATGATATTAACTGCCTCTGAGTGTTGTTTTGAGAACTAATTAAGAATTTAGTTAACAGCTGATATCAGTGTCATTACCATGTAAGAAGTTGTATGATGTTCAGCAAGTTACATTTCTGGGCTTTGGTTTCCTGATCTATAAAATGGAGAGATTGGATTAAATGACATCTAATTCTTTGCTCAAATTTTATATCCTATGAACCCAATGATATATTATTACTTGTTTCCTTTTCTGTGTCTTCATAGCACACCAACAGACATATTATTGTACTTGACAACATGTATTGTAATATGTTTGGTTTTCCCCATGTCTTTTTCAGTGCCAAGTTTGACATTTAAAGAGTGGTCAAGAAATGTTTATTTGAAAAAAAAAAAGTTTATTTGTGAATGAATGAACAAATGAATGACTAGATAGATGAATGGATAACTTAATATCACATAATCCATGATAATAAAGTACATATAATTAAAAGAGACAAGGGCTTTCCTGGTGGCCCAGTGGTTGAGAATCCTCCTACCAATGCAGGGGACGCTGGTTTGATTCCTGCTCTGGGAAGATCCCATATGCCATGGAGCGACTAAGCCCATGTGCCACCACTAAGGAAGCCCACATGCCCTAGAGCCCCACGCTCCACAGCAAGAGAAGCCCCTGCAATGAGAAGCCTGGACACTACAACGAAGACCCAACATGGCCAACAATAAATAATAAATAAATAAATAAATCCTTTTTTAAAAAGAGATTAAGAGATAGCCATTCATTTTACTATTACTCAGCTATAAAAAGGAAGACAATTGGGTCATTTGTAGAGACCTGGATGAACCTAGAGACTGACACACAGAGTGAAGTGAGACAGGTAGAGAAAAACTAGTATTTTATACTAATGCATAGACGTGGAATTTTAGAAAATGATTGGTACAGATGACCTTATTTGCAAAGCAGAAATAGAGACACAGACATAGAGAATAAATGTATGGATACCAAGGGGGAAATTGGGGTTGGGATGAATTGGGAAGTTGGAATTGACATACATACACTATTGATACTACGTATAAAATAGATAACTGATGAGAACCTACTATATAGCACAGGGAACTCTGCTCAACGCTCTGTGCAGATCTAAATGGGAAAGTAATCCAAAAAGGGGATATATGTATATGTATAGCTGATTCATTCTGCTGTACAGTAGAAACTAACACAGCATTGTAAAGCAACTATACTCTAATAAAAGTTCTTTTAAAATAAAGTTAATAACTGGAAAAAATAAATCAACTATACTCCAGAGTTCAGAGAAGGCAATGGCACCTCACTCCAGTACTCTTGCCTGGAAAATCCCATGGATGGAGGAGCCTGGTAGGCTGCAGTCCATGGGGTTGCTAAGAGTCAGACACGACTGAGCGACTTCACTTTCACTTTTCACTTTCATGCATTGGAGAAGGAAATGGCAATCCACTCCAGTGTTCTTGCCTGGAGAATCCCAGGGACGGGGGAACCAGGTGGGTTGCCGTCTCTGGGGTCGCACAGAGTCGGACACGACTGAAGCGACTTAGCAGCAGGAGCAGCAGCATACTCCGGAGTATACTTTTAAGAAATCTTACCAAAGTAGAAAACAATAATAATCTTTATTATTATCTAAATTCAGGTAAAGAAAAAAAAATTAGTTGTGGTGGGAGTTTTGTAATAATGCAAGAAAGAAGATGTGACTAAGGCTATGAACACAAATCAATGCTTTTTAAAGAAATCTACACATCACTGTCTTCACCTGTGAGATTCTCAGTTCATCACAGCCCAAAGTTACTGAGGAAAACTGTGGAATTTTCTCTACCAGGACAATTTCAAAACTGTACTTTGCCTTCAAGTAAATTCAAGAATAGGTATATGTATATGTGTAATTAATTCACTTTGCTGTACACCTGAAACTAACACAACATTGTAAATCAACTATACTCCAACTTAAAGAAAAAGTAAACTCAAGAAATAGGTTTGGGTTTTGTTTTCTTGGTTTTACATGTTTCTTTTTTTGCTATTCCCTTCCAACCCTACGATTTTGAATTCATTTTTAAAAAGTAAACCAGAGTGGTGGAATAGTGGAGGAGGCTCAAGAGGGAGGAGATATATATGCATAATTATGACTGATTCATGTTGATGTATGGCAGAGACCACCACAACATTATAAAGCAGTTATCCTCCAATTAAAAAAAGTAAACCTATGACTACAACGTATATAGTTATAAAGTGATGGTTTAAAAAATAAAAAAGCGAGTAAGACATTTTTTTGCTGCCTGTGGGACTAATATGCAACCACTTGATTAAATTTGTTTTCACCTGGACATTGTTAAAACGGTTTGACACCTCTGCATTTAACAAAATTTCAACTTTCCTCCAGGTCCTAATTCTCAAAAGAGACTAATACCATTATTTTAATGAGGCCTCAGATGGTGATGATGCCTTATCACTTGAGATAAATTTAAAGTATTTAGCCACAATTCTGGAAAATTTGTAGTAACTGTGGTACTCTTCAAGGAGAGTACCAGCAAGGATCTGCAAGGAGATCCAACCAGTCCATCCTAAAGGAAATTAGTCCTGAATATTCATTGCAAGGACTGATGTTGAAGCTGAAATTCTAATACTTTGGCCACCTGATGCGAAGAGATGACTCATTTGAAAAGACCCTGATGCTGGGAATGATTGAGGGCAGGGGGAGAAGGGGATGACGGAGGATGAGATGGTTGGATGACATCACCAACTCGATGGACATCAGTTTGAGTAAACTCCGGGAGTTGGTGATGGACAGGGAGGCGTAGTGTGCTGCAGTCCATGGGTTCGCAAAGAGTCAGACACGACTGAGTGACTGAACTGAATTAACTGATGGAACTCTTAATTTGAATACCTAATTTAAATATTTTTTCTGTCTTTCTACCTTGGCTAAGCCAATAGACTGTATTTTGGAATACAGCCTACTCTATTGGAATAGAGAGTTATCAGAGTTACCAGGTTCCAGCAAGAAACTAGAGGAAATTTCAAACATACAGAAGTCAGTTTCCTTTTTAAGATACTGACTACTGTGTGCTGCTCTACTTTTAGAACATTACTGGAGAATTTGAGTTTAAAAGGTATTCGTAATGAGCTATAATCATGGCAATGAACAACAGATGTTTTCTTAAGCTCTGCAGTTGATACAATTGTAGAAAAGTTGATACTGTTGGCAACTTTTTAAAAGCAAACCTCGAAGGATACAATTCTTTTCATAAAGCCAAGAAAATGTACCTCTGTGTGTGTGTAAGGGAGAGAGAAAGACAGACAGGCAAGACTACAGACTGACTCTCAAAAAACAGGAAGAAATGGAAGATGTGACAGAAGTAACTAGTTTAGAGCTGTTTTTAAGAAAGTCTTTAAAATCTACCAGTAAATCCTACTACCCACTAGAAACCTCTCTCCTAGGGCTTCTCCAGTAATGAGCACCTTTTTCTGTTTAGCTGAGAACTTGTTGACCTATTCAGTTATTCTTCTGATGCCCTATTGGGGTAGCTGAGGAGTTATTTCCAAGTCTATGCTGTGATGCATGAAAAGGGATTAAAAGAGTGCATTCATCACACCTTTAATTCTTTAGTTTGCTTCCAAATTATTCCCAGAAATATTTTAAAAGCAAGAAAATACTCCCTTAAAAATCAAAGGAATGAAGTCTTAATAATAAACAAGAATGTACAGTCCCTATTTTTTATAGTTCTTATTTCTATACACACCACACACACACAAACACACACACACACACAACCAAAAACTGGAAAAATAGACAAAACTGTTTCCCAAATTTTTTCCACGAAAAACCAATTCCTTATGATGCTCAACAGTGGTATATTTATATATGCATATGTGTGTGTTTAAATCATTTCAAGGTTGTAAAATGCTCACACTATACAAAAAAGTTAAACAGATTTCTTTACTATAGACTATCTCAATATGTAATATGGTGATTGAGTTAATAAAATATGCAGTTGTAATAGGATAAATCAACAAGTCAAGAATTTTCTAGAACAGATCTATTCTATCAATATGAAAGGGAGAGCATGCTCTCATTTATTCTGGGATTTCTCCTTCCTCCCTGGAGCTGGATATAGTTTTGGAATCTCAGGCAGTGTTAATGCATGTATTGGGATAGAGGCAAGGATGAGGATGGTAAATGACATAAATCTAGCCCCACTTGTCACAGGCCATCAATTTCCACCAGCTGATTCCGAATTATAAATCAGTCTCTTCTTTTACTCCTTGGAGAATTCTTCCAAGGCCAAGCTGAGATCCAGGAACATTTCATAAGATTGCTGAAGGTCCCTTTGGCTTAGATTTGCCAAGAATGATTTCTCAGGTCTTACTACTCCCTTTCTTCTTCTGCTGGGTTTAGATAAATCTCTTTCTTAACTGGGCTGGAGGGGAAGAGGTGGGGATAAGAAGAGTTAACACCTACTCTCAGTGGCATCCTGAAATCAAACAAGCTCATGAGCGCCAACTGTTAAATATTCAGAAATTTTGCAAGCACTTAGATTTGATCTCTGTACTTGACATCAGCTGTAGTGTAAGTATTTATATCATGGGAATCAATAAATGCCACAAGTTAAGGCTTCCTCTCCTCTTCCTCCATAGAAGGCCAGATGTTAAACATCTGTCTGCACTCCACTGCCTTCTCTCCTTTCTCAAGCACCCTTTCAGCTTCTGGTTAAGATTTAAAAGGTTTGTAGACTATTTCTATCCTATGTCATGCCCCACCTCCAAGCCAAATGAAGTACAGCTGGCTATTGTTTAAGTTGGTGAAAGAAATAGGCAACAGGAGAAAGATAGGTAGAATAATAAACATAAGTTAATACTTCCATCTACATAGTAATTTCCAAATTTATGTGATCAAGGAACCTAATTTTCTAAGAGAACACCGATATACTTTAGTAACTTGGGGTGGGAGGAAGCCTAAATTCTGTTAAAAAAAAATCTTTAAAACTGTGCATGCTCACAGATAGCTCAAAATTATAAAGATAATTTAACAAATCTCTCCAACTGTTTTAAAAACATTCTGCAAATCCATACTCAACTCTTTAAACTCAATTTTTGGTTGGAATGAAAATAACAGAAACCAACAAAGACAACATTACTCTTGTTTCTTTTTCTAACTCCTCAACTCAACGATGTATTAACATTCATTCAACAAACAAACACTAAGGGTTACTATATTCTAGGCATTGTTCCAAACAATGAGAATACAACAGTAAACAAAACTGATAAAATTCCGAAAGAGATGTTCTTTCTATGAGACTAAAAACAGTTTTCAATTACTATTCTCTTCTCTTACCTGTTATCTCCTTAAATAGTATATACGAGCTTTCTAGTCAGCCTTACCCTAACCCTAACCCTAACCCTTACACAGTGCTCATTTCATCAGTGAAAAACTATATATCCAACACTAATAAACCTGTGAGTGTCAAAAGGTACAAATGAATCTTAAATACACAATGACATGTGAAAGAAGCCAGTTGGGAAAGAGAATGCTGCATGGTTCCAATTATGGCATTCTAATATGATAGCAACGGTGAAAAGATCTGTGCTTGACAAAAATTTAGGTGTAGGGAGAAGAACTGAACAGGTGAAGCACAGGGGATGTTTTAGGGTAGCGAAACTATTCTGCATGGATTGCAGTAATGGATAGGTGGCCCTATATGTTTGTCAAAAAATCCATAGAATTTTATAGCACAAAAATCAAGCCTTAGTATGTAATTAAAAAAAAATCATTTAGAGGGTTGGAGGATCCCAGGATGAAATGCGGAATTTGATACAGAAATCTAATCCCATTACAAATGTATAAAACAACTTTACTAAAGGGTATGGGAGAAAAAGATGCTGATATAAGTAGTTTTGTAGATGAATGCAGTCCATAATACTAAAGGCAAAAGGAACTACACAGAAGAATATGTATTCATTGTTAAAGTTGTTTTCCATGGGAGTATTTATCTTAGTATTTCACACTTCATATTTAGTGCAGCTGCTTCAGAAACAATGAAATTATTTACAAATATATAACATGCAATACTGTTGAAAACATTTAAAATGCAGAGCTCCTATAATTTTATTATATTTTATTAACAAAGATTGCTTTTAAAATACTTTGTTACTATAATACCATATATTTAAAATTTTTATAGAGTAATATAAAAATATTATGTTGTAAAAATTCTCTATTGAAGTTATTTATTAAGTCTGGGGACTGGCTGATGCTTTTTGACCTTATTCTAAAGGACTATTGCACAAATTTTCAACAGTCTCTTTTATTACCATATTTTTTTTCCAGGCCAATCTCTATGCACTGTCACCTTTTGAAGAATTTGATATCTTCAGATTGTTACAAACACGAGAGACACAAATGTCAAAATCTTGACATTGCCCTTGATTTCAAGGCCCCAACACCTTCTAAACCAACCCTGGTAATTTATGTCCACTCCTGGCACCCCAATCCACCTCATAAATCCTCCGTGACTCTGTCTGGGTGTAAGGAAGTCTGAAAAAGGAGAATGGAGAAGAGAGAGAAAAAAGCTGGAGAGTCCTGTGAAGTATTAAGGACTATTGGTGATGGACAGGGAGGCCTGGCATGCTGCGATTCATGGGGTCGCAAAGAGTCAGACATGACTGAGTGACTGAACTGAACTGAACTGAGAGGTCAACTTCCCTGGTGGCTCAGCAGTAAAAGAATCTGCCCGGAACATAGGAGACCTGGGTTCGATCTCTGGGTCAGGAAGATCCCCTGGAGGAGGGCATGACAATCCACTCCAGTACTCCTGCCTAGAGAATCCTGTGGACAGAGGAGCCTGGCAGATTGCAGTCCATAGGGTCACAAAGAGTTGGACACGACTGAAGCAACTAGAGGTCAACATAATAAAATGAACTTAACACTAGTTCTTATGATTATTTTTTTGCCTCCTACCATTAGCAGCTGGGTCCAGGCAGAGTTGGGGGGGAAGATCAAATTTAACCAGGGTTTGGATTTTGCCAAAGTTTCTAACCTTGCAATACTGGGTCAAGGGAACTGAGTCTGCGCACAACTGTTTAGTGTGAGTGTGATAACTGTAATCACTGTTTACAAGTTATGACATCATTGTCCTTGTATTTGTCATTGCCCCAAAGCAACATCCATTTCAGATGATTTGTGTCTATGCCCCCAAACTGAAGTCATCCTGCCACTTGCAAATTAAATGTCTCTTTTTGTGGGAAGTGAGGAGGCTAGTGGTGTTTGTGTTAGCAATGAACACTGAATTTTTTCGTAACTTTATGTATGTAACCTACACAAATAAACTTTCACCAATAAATCTCACATTTTCACATAAAAAATAAGGGTGTTACTGTGAAGGACTTTTAGGTAAGGGTTGGGCCCTTTAGTCAAGGTGTCATAACTGTTCTCTAGCAAACTTCTTGGTAGAGAGTGGCAAGCAGTCAGCACTCAAAGTCAGTGGAAATATCAATCTCATCCTTTATTTCACAAAACACAGATTTGTTTTAACTGCAAAGAAAATAAACAACTCAAATAAACAGGCTTAAACAATGCCACCTTTTATGTTTGAAGACATTGCTACTCTAGATAATTTAGATAGAGGTCACCCCAATGGTTAAATCATCGTCAATTTTCTCTTTAAAGCTCCAATTGCTCCTCATTAGGAACTTCCACTAATAAGCTCTCTTAGCCAGACATCTATTGACTCTAGCTCCTCAAAAGTGGCCCTCACTAGCCCACTGGCAAAATAAACACCAAATGCAAAACACTTTTAATCTATGAAATGGGGAGGGCCATTTCTCAAACATTTTATTACTCAAAAGTAATTTCAGTTTTCAGAGTTAAATCTACTAATGCATGAAAGAGCAGGAAAAGATTTTAAAAACTGAAAGAACATATGATCTGATTTTTATCAATTGAAAGATGAATTGAGAGAAGGAGGCAAATGGGGACAGGATAAAAGAATCCTATGTCAGAAAATTTTGACAGAGAGGTGACACATTTGCCAAAATCATGAATTTATCCTAGGGGGAAAAGAGAAATAATTTTGGAATAAAGTATTCAGGTGGTACCTAAAAGTGGTTATTAGATCAATCATTTAAAATTGAACTTACTAGTCAAGTCAGTCAAACACATAGTCCAAGACTTTTACTTTTTTTTCCATTTGACCATGAGTAGTTTGTTTTGATATGTGACATGAAGGTAAAATTCCTAGGTGAGGGGAAAAGAAGAAAAATTATAGCCAGCATCTAAATATAGTTCGCCAGATGAATGGCTCTTTTGTTTGGGAGATTCATGGACCTTTTTAATTATGCAAAGGATGCCCCAAAATCTATACAGGGAGCAGTGAGGCAAGAAAAAAAAAGGACAAATGTCTCTGCATGTTAAAGTGTAATGACAACTGTAATTTACTTTAAAATACTTCAGCACAGATAGAGCGACATTACGTGTCAGTAAGACTAAAGCACAACCCGGCACTTTCAGATGTTCTAAATGGGATTTCACTCTGAATGATGGAAGGAAGCAGGGGACGCCCCACCCTCCAGAGAGAACTACTGTGAGCACTCTGGTGACCCTCTTCTCTGATCAGCAACTGACACGTTGTTAATGAAATTTGTAATTATCAGCATAAATGAAGCTAGAAACAGACTCTCACCAGTGAAAATAGTGCTACTCAAGATTTGTAAACTGGCCAAACTGCTTTAGCACAGGGATTGGCACACTATGACCCACAGGCCAAATTCTGGCTCCCTTAGTTTCAGCATGACTGGTTCACTAAGAGTAATCTTTATAGCTTTTAATGAATGGGAAAAAAATTTTAAAGACTATTTTGTGACATGTGAAAATTAGATAAAGTTGAGTTTTGGCATCCATAAACAAAATCTTATTATAACACAGCTACAATCATTTGTTTCTCTATTTTCTGGGGCAGGAATCAGCAAACATTTTCTGTAGAGGGTAAGAGAATATAAATACTTTGGGCTTTGTGGGGAAAAGCATCTCTGTCACAGCCACTCAACTCTGCCAGGTAGGATAATGCCAGGTATAGAAAATATACAAATGAATTTTGAACTGTGGTGTTGGAGAAGACTCTTGAGAGTCCCTTGGACTGCAAGGAGATCCAACCAGTCCATTCTGAAGGAGATCAGCCCTGGGATTTCTTTGGAAGGAATGATGCTAAAGCTGAAACTCCAGTACTTTGGCCACCTCATGCGAAGAGTTGACTCATTGGAAAAGACTCTGATGCTGGGAGGGATTGGGGGCAGGAGGAGAAGGGGACGACAGAGGATGAGATGGCTGGATGGCATCACTGACTCGATGGACATGAGTCTGAGTGAACTCCGGGAGTTGGTGGTGGACAGGGAGGCCTGGCGTGCTTCGATTCATGGGGTCACAGAGTTGGACATGACTGAGCAACTGATCTGATCTGATATAACTTACTGGGGCTTACCAGGTGGCTCACTGGTAAAGCATCTGCCTGCCAGTGCAGGAGCCACAGGAGATGTGGGTTTGATCCCTGGGTCAGCAAGATCCCCTGGAGTAGGAAATGGCAACCCAATCCAGTATTCTTGCCTGGAGAATCCCATGGACAGAGGAGCCTGGCGGGCTATAGTCCATGAGGTTACAAAGAATCGGACATGACTGAGTATGCATGTATGAATAAAACTTATTCTGTAAAGGTGGGCAGGATTTGTCCTGTGGGCCACAGGTGGCCAATTCATGATCTTCAACTCCTTTTGCAGTACTATGTGACAGAGTTCAGTAGTTGCAACAGAAACCAAATGGCCTACAAAGCCTAAAACATTTTCTATTTGGACCTTTACAGAATAAAGTTTGTCAACCCCTAACTCTAGAATATAATAAGCTCCATGAAATCTGAGATCTTGGCCTTCCTGTCTACAACTATATTCCCAGAATTTAGAACAGTGCCTGGCACTTGGTAGGCATTTGAGATATTACTGTTAAGTGAATGAATAAATAAATGAATGAACAAATACAAATATAAATATGCTGTGTCTGAAAACTTGCTCACCCACCATGCAATTTATTCCATTTTGGAGCATACTGGTGTTTTGTATTGTTGAAATCTCTCTCCCTGTAACTTCTACCCAAGGTTCCAATTATGTACTCCTTTTCTATTCATAAAATCCTAATCTGGGAGGATGATGTACCAAGACCAGGACCTAGATTATTTCTGACTTCACCTCCCATCATGAGAAGAACAGCTAATTACTATTCAAGAACAAGACACCACTGAGAGAATCCTAGAACACAGGGGTGAGGCTGAAGCACCCACTGCACCATAGAGACCAATACAGACCTCATTAGAAGGTAAGAGAAGTGGCTACATGTTGACCACATTGCCCCTCCCCCTGGTCAGCACAGCACCATGAAAAGAGCTCGCCCCTGAACCTTTGGTTCCTCCAGTGGGAAAAGAGAACCTAGAGGGAACAACCAGTCCTCCTCAGAATGGTGGGTCACTTTGTGGGGGCCCTTTCTCTGATCTCACATCATGGGGATGGCAGGGGAATCTGTGGGGCTCAACCACTGGTAATCTGACCATGACAGAGAAGCAGGGAGGGGCTTTCAACAACCAGCAGCACACAGATCTTGGCAGACTAAGTTTATACCTATGGTGCCCAACCAGTGATGCCAACTAACAGCTTTGCTCATCTGCAGAACAATCAGATCTACACTGACCATGGAATTTGGCAGGGTGTAGAAACCTGGTTTAGATCTTCAAAGGAGGAGTTTTGCTGGCCCCAGAGCCCAGTATTCCCATGCCCAGGTAAGGAGCTGAATCACATCCCCACCCACTATGGAGAGTGTCTCCTGGCCCTATCTGACTGAGATGGCTGGGAACAACTTCTGGAAGCCGTGAAACCCAGCAGCACTCAAGCCAAGAGATGTACAGGCAGAGCTGATAGATTGCAGAACATAACCACTGGCCCTACTTGGCCAGGAAACTTGGAGTGTGGGTTGGCTTGAGTTAAGACAACAAGCAAAGAACCTTACCAGTTTTAGAGCTGCTTCTTCCACTGCACCTACAGAGGGAATCTAATTTGCAGCCCAGCTTATCATTGAATATAGCTGAAAGCCTGTCCAACCAGGAAGCCTAACCAGAGCGCTCACAAAGATGCAGAGTCCATCCAACAGTTCCATGTTCAATAGTGCTTGAACAGAAAGCACAGCCAGAAGCTCCCTACATCTGCAAAGCAACACTGGTGGCCTCACCTGGCCAGGGAATTCAGTGCACTCTATGGGATTTCCTCTTAAAGAAGTCTAGTAAACTATACGAAACTATGAGAAAACTGTGTGTGTGTGTGTGTGTGTGTGTGTGTGTGTGTGTGTTGGGGGGGGGGGGTGGGGAGCGGTGCATGCTAAGTCACGTCAGTCATGTCCAACTCTTTGTGATCCTATGGACTGTAGCCTGCTAGGCTCCTCTTTCCATGGGATTCTCCACCCAAGAATACTGAAGTGGGTTGCCATGCCCTCCTCCAGGGGAATCTTTCTGACCCAGGGGTTGAACCCGCATCTCCTGTGGCTCCTACCTTGCAGAGGGATTCCTTACCATTGAGTCATCAGGGAAGCCCAATAAAACATAGGCAGACAGCTAAAAGAAATTAGGAAAACAATGCATGGACAAAACAGGACGTTTGACAAGGAAATAACAGTCATAAAAAAACCCACATAATCAAAATCCTGGAGTTGAAAAATAAAATAGAATAACTGAACTAAGGAATTAAACAAAGAGTCTCAAAAGTAGACTCAATAATGCAGTAGAAAGAATCAGTAACCTGGAAGACAGGACATTGGAAGTTACCCTATCAGAGGAGCAAAAAGAAAAAATAATGAAAAAAAAAATGAAGATGAAGTAAGTCAGAGAAAGACAAATATTATATGATATCACTTAGAGCCAGACATCCTGGAATGTGAAGTCAAGTGGGCCTTAGAAAGCATCACTACGAACAAAGCTAGTGGAGGTGATGGAATTCCAGTGGAGCTATTCCAAATCCTGAAAGATGATGCTGTGAAAGTGCTGCACTCAATATGCCAGCAAATTTGAAAACTCAGCAGTGGCCACAGGACTGGAAAAGGTCAGGTTTCATTCCAATCCCAAAGAAAGGCAATGCCAAAGAATGCTCAGACTACCGCACAATTGCAATCATCTCACACGCTAGTAAAGTAATGCTCAAAATTCTCCAAGCCAGGCTTCAGCAATATGTGAACTGTGAACTTCCTGATGTGCAAGCTGGTTTTAGAAAAGGCAGAGGAACAAGAGATCAAATTGCCAACATCTGCTGGATCATGGAAAAAGTAAGAGAGTTCCAGAAAAACATCTATTTCTGCTTTATTGACTATGACAAAGCCCTTGACTGTGTGGATCACAATAAACTGTGGAAAATTCTGAAAGAGATGGGAATACCAGACCACCTGCCTCTTGAGAAATTTGTATACAGGTCAGGAAGCAACAGTTAGAACTGGACATGGAACAACAGACTGGTTCCAAATAGGAAAAGGATTATGTCAAGGCTGTATATTGTCACCCTGCTTATTTAACTTATATGCAGAGTACATCATGAGAAACGCTGGACTGGAAGAAGCACCAGCTGGAATCAAGATTGCTGGGAGAAATATCAATCACCTCAGATATGCAGATGACACCACCCTTATGGCAGAAAGGGAAGAGGAACTAAAAAGTCTCTTGATGAAAGTGAAAGTAGAGAGTGAAAAAGTTGGCTTAAAGCTCAACATTCAGAAAATGAAGATCATGGCATCCGGTCCCACCACTTCATGGGAAATAGATGGGGAAACAGTGGAAACAGTGTCAGACTTTATTTTTTTAGGCTCCAAAATCACTACAGATGGTGATTGCAGCCATGAAATTAAAAGACGCTTACTCCTTGGAAGGAAAGTTATGACCAACCTAGATAGCATCTTAAAAAGCAGAGATATTACTTTGCCAACAAAGGTTCATCTAGTCAAGGCTATGGTTTTTCCTGTGGTCATGTATGGATGTAAGAGTTGGACTGTGAAGAAGGCTGAGCGCCGAAGAATTGATGCTTTTGAACTATGGTGTTGGAGAAGACTCTTGAGAGTCCCTTGGACTACAAGGAGATCCAACCAGTCCATTCTGAAGGAGATCAGCCCTGGGATTTCTTTGGAAGGAATGATGCTAAAGCTGAAACTCCAGTACTTTGGCCACCTCATGCAAAGAGTTGACTCATTGGAAAAGACTCTGATGCTGGGAGGGATTGGGGGCAGGAGGAGAAGGGGATGACAGAGGATGAGATGGCTGGATGGCATCACTGACTCGATGGACATGAGTCTGAGTGAACTCCGGGAGTTGGTGATGGGCAGGGAGGCCTGGCGTGCTGCGATTCATGGGGTCGCAAAGAGTCGGACATGACTGAGCGACTGATCTGATCTGATCTGATACATATGGATGTGAGAGGTGGATTATAAAGAAAGCTGAGCACTGAAGAATTGATGCTTATGAACTGTGGTATTGGGAGAAGACTCTTGAGAGTCCCTTGGACTGCAAGGAGATTCAACCAGTCCATCCTAAAAGAAATCAGTCCTGGGTGTTCATTGGAAGGACTGATGTTGAAGCTGAAACTCCAATACTTTGGCCACCTGATGTGAAGAGTTGACTCATTTGAAAAGACCCTGATGCTAGGAAAGATTGAGGGCAGGAGAAGAAGGGGACAACAGGGGATGAGATGGTTGGATGGTATCACCGACTCAATGGACACGGGTTTGGGTAGACTCTGGCAGTTGGTGTTAGACAGGGAGGCTTGGCATGCTGCGGTTCATGGAGTTGCAAAGAGTCAGACACGACTGAGTGACTGAACTGAACTGAACTGATACATGGAATCTAAAAAATGGTGTATGTGTGTGCTGTCACTTCAGTCATGTCTGACTCTTTGAAAACCTATGGACTGTAGCTCACCAGGCTCCTCTGTCCATGGAATTTTTCAGGCAAGAATACTGGAGTGGGTGGGCATGACCTCCTCCAAGGGATCGTCCTCACCCAGGGATCGAACCCACATCTCTGTTACTCCTGCATTGCAGGTGGAATCTTACCACTGAGCCACTGAGGAATCACCTCCCTGCCAAAAAAAGGCAGTACAAATGAACTTATTTACAAAACATAAATAGAATCACAGACAGAAACAAACTTGTGGTTACCAAGGGAGAAGGATAGGAAGGGTAAATTGGGAGATTGAGATTGACACATATATATTACTATATATAAAATAGTTAACTAATAAGAACCTTCCATATAGTACAGGGAACTCTATTCAATACTCCGTAATGACCTATATGGGATTATTCTGAATTGTTCTGTTCATAGATCTCCATTTACTTAGAGTCAGTTATTGGAACATTATTAGTTGCCTTTTGTGGTATCTTATTTACCTAATTTTTTGTGAGTCTTGATTCCTTATGCTGGTATCTGTGCATTTGATTCCTATCTAAAAGAATCATGGGACATAGTGAAAAGAAATAATATACACATTATGGGAGTTCCAAAAGTAGGAGAGGAAGAGGGAACAGAAGTACATTTAAAGCAACAATGACTAAAAACTTCCCAAACCTAGGAAGAGACATAGACATCTAGATCTATGAGGACTAAAAGACCTCAAATAGTTTGAAGCCAGATAGGGCTACACTGAGACACATTACAGTTAAATTGTCAAAAATTAAAAACAAAGAATTTTAAGAGCAACAGGAGGCAAAAGAAAGGAGAAGAAGACAACATATACAAGGAAACCCCATAATTCTAACTGCTGAATTTCTCAACAGAGAATTTTTAGTCCAGGAGAAAATGGGATGACATATTCTAAATACTGAAAGACAATAAACGTCAACAAAGAATTCTATACCCAGCAAAGCTGTCCTTTAGAAACAAAGCTATCAGGAGACAGGAAATACTAAAGAGCACACATAAATGAAATGGAGAACAGAAAAACAATAGAAAAGATTAACCAAACTAAAAGTTAGTTCTTTGAAAAGATAAATAAAATGGACAAATTCTTAGCTAGACTAACCAAGGAAAAAATAAGAAGGACCCAAATCAACAAAATAATGAGACATTGTAACTAATATCACAGAAATTCAAAAGATCATAACAGGCTACTATAAGCAACTGTGTGCCAACAAACTGGATAACCTAAAAGAAATGGAAAAATTCTTAGAAACATACAACCTATTAAGTTTTAATCAGGAAGAAATAGAAAATGTGAACAGACCAGTTGCTTGTAAGGGGATTAAAACAGTAATCAAAAATCTCCCAACAAAGAAAAGCCCAGGACCAAATGGCTTCATTGGTGAATTTTATCAAAAATTTAAATAAAAATTAAAATCTACCCTTCTCAAACCCTTCCAAAAATATCAAAGAGGACTGAACACTCCCAAATTTATTTTACAAGGCCAACGTTACCTGATACCAAAACCAGGAAAGAACACTGATCGAAAACTACAGACCAATATCCCTGATGCTCAAATATTCTCAGTAAAATACTATTATTTTAACCATATTCAGCAGTACATTAAAAGGGTCATATAACATGAGCAAGTGGGATTTATTTCTAAGAGGTAAGGATGGTTCAGCATTAACAAATTAATCAATGTGATATGTCACATTAATAGAAAGAATGAAAAGGGTTAAATGATAATCTCAATAGACATAGAAAAAACATTTTACACAATTCGACATCTATTCATGATTTTTTTAAAAAACCTCTTAACAAACAATCATAGAAGGAATATATCTCAATATAATAAAGCCCATATATGGCAAACCCACAGCTAACACTGTATTTAATAGTGAAGGGTTGAAAGCTTTTCCTTTAGGGTCGGGAAAAAGGCAAGGGTGGTCACTCTCACCTCTCCTACTCAAACATAGTACTAGAAGTTGTAGTCAGAGAAATCAGGTAAGCAAAAAGTTAAAAGCTGCTGAATTGAAAATGAAGATATAAAATTGTCTCTATTTGCAGATAACATAATTTTATATATAGAAAATCCTAAAAACTCAATCAAAATACTGTTAGATCTAATCAATTCATTGAGTAAAGTTGTAGGATACAAATTGACATACAAAAGTTAGTAGTGTTTCTATATATTAACAACAAATTTTCTGGAGATAAATTTAAAAATTAATCCCATATAATAGCATCAAAAACAATAAAATATTTAGGAAAAATTTAACTAAGGATGTGAAAGACCTTTCCCCTGAAAATTACAAAATATTCATGAAAGAAACTGAAGACAAAAATAAATGGAAAGGTAGCCCTCATTTATGGATTGAAAGAATTAATATTGTTCAAATGGCAATACTACAAAAGCCATTTATAGATTCAATGCAATCCCCATCCAGTTTTCAATGGCATTTTTTATAGGATTAGAAAAAACACTCCTTCAACTTTATATGAAACCAGAAATGATCCCAAATAGCCAAAGAATTTCTGAGAAATAAGAACACTTCAAGAGACATCACATTTCTGATTTCAGTCTATACTATAAAGCTGTAGTCATCAAAATACTATGGCACTGGCATAAAAACAGAAAGATAGACTAATGGAACAGAATCAAAAGCCCAGAAATAAACCCAAGCATATACAGCCAGCTAATATTTGACAGAGTCAAGAATAGTCAGTGGGGAAATGATAGTCTTTTCAATAATGACTGCTGGGATAATTGTATATTTACATATAAAAGAACAAAATTGGACCCATATCTTACATCATTCATAAAGATTAACTTGAAATGGATCAATGACTTAAATATAAGACCTGAAACTATGAAAATCCTAGTAGAAAATATAGGAATAAAGCTCCTTGACATGGGTCTTAGTAATGCTTTTCTGGACATGACATCTAAAGCCCAATAAACAAAATAAAAAATAATTATGGAACTACATCAAACTAAGAGGATAACAACAAAGTGAAAAGACAACATATTCAATGAGAAAAAATATTTGCAAACCATATATCTGATAAGGGGCTAATATCCAAAATATAAAAAGAATTCAAACAATTCAATAGCAAAAATAAATAAGCAACCCCACTTAAAAATGGGCAAAAGGCCTGAAGAGACATTTCTTCAATAAAAGATATATGAAAAATCAACAGAGAGATGAAAAGATTCTCAATATCACTAGTCCTTAGGGAAATGCAAATTAAAACCACAGCAAACTATTACCTCATCTGTTCCGTTCAGTTCTATTCAGTTGCTCAGTCATGTCTGACTCTTTGCAACCCCATGAATCACAGTATGTCAGGCCTCCCTGTCCATCACCAACTCCCGGAGTTCACTCAAACTCACGTCCATCGAGTCAGTGATGCCATCCAGCCATCTCATCCTCTGTCATCCCCTTCTCCTCCTGCCCCCAATCCCTCCCAGCATCAGGGTCTTTTCCAATGAGTCAACTCTTCGCATGAGGTGGACAAAGTATTGGAGTTTAAACCTCAGCATCAGTCCTTCCAATGAACACCCAGGACTGGTCTCCTTTAGAATGGACTGGTTGGATCTCCTTGCAGTCCAAGGGACTCAAGTCTTCTCCAGCATCACAGTTCAAAAGCATCAATTCTTTGGCGCTCAGCTTTCTTCACAGTTGAACTCTCACATCCACACATGACCACTGGAAAAACCATAGCCTTGACTAGACAGACCTTTGTTGGCAAAGTAATGTCTCTGCTTTTTAATTTGCTATCTAGTTTGGTCATAACTTTCCTTCCAAGGAGTAAGAGTCTTTTAATTTCATGGCTGGAATCACCATCTGTAGTGATTTTGGAGCCTAAAAAAATAAAGTCTGACACTGTTTCCACTGTTTCCCCATCTATTTCCCATGAAGTGAGGGGACCAGGTGCCATGATCTTTGTTTTCTGAAAGTTGAGCTTTAAGCCAACTTTTTCACTCTCCACTTTCACTTTCATCAAGAGGCTTTTTAGTTCCTCTTCCCTTTCTGCCATAAGGGTGGTGTCATCTGCATATCTGAGGTGATTGATATTTCTCCTGGCAATCTTGATTCCAGCTTGTGCTTCTTCCAACCCAGTGTTTCTCATGATGTACTCTGCATAGAAGTTAAATAAGCAGGGTGACAATATACAGCCCTGATGTACTCCTTTTCCTATTTGGAACCAGTCTGTTGTTCCATGTCCAGTTCTAACTGTTGCTTCCTGACCTGCATACTGGTTTCTCAAGAGGCAGGTCAGGTGGTCTGGTATTCCAATCTCTTTCAGAATTTTCCACCGTTTATTGTGATCCACACAGTCAAAGGCTATGGCATAGTCAATAAAGCAGAAATAGATGTTTTTCTGGAACTCTCTTGCTTTTTCCATGATCCGGCAGATGTTGGCAATTTGATCTCTGGTTCCTCTGCCTTTTCTAAAACCAGCTTGAAAATCTGGAAGTTCATGATTCATGTATTGCTGAAGCCTGGCTTGGAGAATTTTGAGCATTACTTTACTAGCATGTGAGATGAGTGCAATTGTGCAGTAGTTTGAGCATTCTTTCTTTGGGATTGGAATGAAACCTGACCTTTTCCAGTCCTGTGGCCACTGCTGAGTTTTCCAAATTTGCTGGCATATGGAGTACAGCACTTTCACAGCATCATCTTTCAGGATTTGAAATAGCTTAACTGGAATTCCATCACCTTCACTAGCTTTGTTCGTAGTGATGCTTTCTAAGGCCCACTTGACTTCACATTCCAGGATGTTGACTGCAGCCATGAAATTAAAAGATGCTTACTCCTTGGAAGGAAAGTTATGACCAAACTAGATAGCATATTCAAAAGCAGAGACATTACTTTGCCAACAAAGGTTCGTCTAGTCAAGGCTATGGTTTTTCCTGTGGTCATGTATGGATGTGAGAGTTGGACTGTGAAGAAGGCTGAGCGCCGAAGAATTGATGCTTTTGAACTATGGTGTTGGAGAAGACTCTTGAGAGTCCCTTGGACTGCAAGGAGATCCAACCAGTCCATTCTGAAGGAGATCAGCCCTGGGATATCTTTGGAAGGAAGGATGCTAAAGCTGAAACTCCAGTACTTTGGCCACCTCATGTGAAGAGTTGACTCATTGGAAAAGACTCTGATGCTGGGAGGGATTGGGGGTAGGAGGAGAAGGGGACAACAGAGGATGAGATGGCTGGATGGCATCACTGACTTGATGGACGTGAGTCTGGGTGAACTCCAGGAGTTGGTGATGGACAGGGAGGCCTGGCATGCTGCGACTCATGGGGTCGCAAAGAGTCAAACACAACTGAGTGACTGATCTGATCTGATCTGATTGAGCATTCTTTGGCATTGCCTTTCTTTGGGATTGGAATGAAAGCTGACCTTTTCCAGTCCTGTGGCCACTGCTGAGTTTTCCAAATTTGCTGGCATATTGAGTGCAGCACTTTCACAGCATCATCTTTCAGGATTTGAAATGGCTCAACTGGAATTCCATCACCTCATTAATATTACCTCATCTGTTAGCCATCATCAAAAAGACAAGAGATAACAAATGCAGCTGTGGATGCAGAGAATAAACAAACTCTTGGGTACTGTTAGTGGAGATATAAGTTAGTACAGCCACTACAGAAAATAGTATGGAGAACTCACACAAATTAAAAACTACAACTACCATATGATTCAGCAATTCCACTTCTGGGAATATATCCAAAGGAAATTAAAATAATAACTTGAAATGATACCTATACCACCATGTTTATAGGAGCATTATTTATAATAGCCAAGACATAGAAACACTCTAATATCCACTGATGGATAAACAGATAAAGAAGTTGTGGTATATGTAATACAATGAAATATCATTTAGCCATTAAAAAAGTAACAAGGAAATCTTACTATTCCTGACAATACGGATGGACCATAAAGGCACTGTGCTAAGTGAAAAAACACAGACTGAGAAAGCTGCTGTGTGATCTCACTTACATACAGAATGATAATTTTTCAAAACCCCACAAACTCATAGAAAAAAAGAGATCAGACTTGCAGTTTCCAGAGACAGAGGGCTGGGGAAGGAGAAATTGGAGAAAAGTGGTCAAAAGATACAAACATCCAGTTATAAGTACTAGAGATATAATGTGCAACATGATGACTATGGCTAACATTGCTGTATGATACGTAAGACTATTGTTGAAAGAGTAAATCCTATGAGTTCTCTTCACAAGGACAATTTCTTTTTTTTCTTTTCTCATTCTCTTCTTTTTATTCTATCTATATGAGAAGATGTTTCCAGGGCAGGAATAGAAATGTAGATATAGAAAATGGACATGTGGACAGAGGGAGGGAAGGGAAGGTGGGACGAATTGAGAGATTAGGATTGACATATATACACTACATATATGTATATACATATACATATATATACATGTGTAACACATTTATTACACATATATGTATATATGTATACCACCATATATACACCTCCTGCTGCATAGCACAAAGAGGTCAGCTTGGTGCTCTGTGATGACCTAGAGGGGTGGGATGGCAGTGGGGGTAGGAGGGAGGTCCAAGAGGAAGGAGATATGTATACGTATAGCTGATTCACTCCAATTTACAGCAGAGACTAACAAAACATTATAATGCAATTATACTCCAATAAAATAAAAACATAATTTTAAAAAGAAGACGGATGTTAGCTGAACCTACTGAGGTAATCACTTCATGATACATATAAACCAAACCATCATGCTGTATGCCTTATATTTATAAAGTGATAAATGTCAATTGTTTCTCAATATAGCTGGAAAAATCCTAATCTGTCTTCCACCTGCAACTTCTTCAAATATTTGAAGGTGATTATGTTCCCTGAACTGTCTCTTTAGACTGAATAAAGTGTATATTTAATGCTCCACCCTACATATGACTTTTGAATTTCTTAAAAGACTAGAGGCTCCCAGGGAAGACTAATAATCCTAACATTCCTTGTTTATTTTCAAAAAGCTAACCATGCAGTTAGGAACAAAAGGTTAGTGGAGCCATAATTTGCTAATGTGTTCCTTTGTTATTGGAACCCATGGCAATACAGAATGTTATTCTTCTTTAAATGTCCAATAAGTTAAATGATTTGTCAAGTGCTGGAAAGTATTCTTTTTACATGAAGAGTTGACCACAGACACAGCAAGAGTTCTACTCATCTTAGTTTTCTTCTTTTTTATCCTGTCTAAAAAGTTATCTACAGATCTCTCCAAACTTCCAAGGGATCTTTCCGACCCAGGGATTGAACCCAGGTTTCCCGCATTGCAGGCGGATTCTTCACCAGCTGAGCCACCAGCTGATCTCTCCAAACTTTGGAGAGATATAAAGCTATTCTTAAATAACTAATTTTATTGAGCAAATTTGTTTCTTTGGCAAGTCATGCTCACTTAGTAAGTGACAACTAGCAATTTTGGATTACCTATAATTTTCTCATTGGCATTTGTAAGACTGCTACTTCCAGAAAAGCATTACACAACCAGTGATTTTATTGCAGTTCCAAATCTTTAGAAATGCTTAGCCTATTTTGAGCTGCATTCCAGACCCTACAGTTACATTCAGTCATGCACTCTCCCATTTATGTCACTCTCCTAATCTCCTTTCCCTTGAGGTTCTCGCATGGCTGAAGGACAATTTTAAGCTACTGTGCTCTGTCCTGTGACAGTGAACTGAGACAGATAATAGCATTTCTAACATAATAAGACATCTCTAATATAATTTTGCTGCTAATCAATGTATCTTTTACAGTAGATGGGCCATTGTGAAATACAATTAACCAAGACAACGAAAAAACAAATATCACTTTCTCACCTGGAGAGATAGATGGGTTTGCAGAAGATTGATGAAATCTAATGAAATGTAATGGACTCCAACTATATATATTCTCTGGGCCTCTGGTGAACATAGATTCTCATGGTAGCCTTGAATTTGGTCCTATTTATAGGATAGGATGCTCCAGTGTTTTGTAGGTTCTCTTCTTGTACCAGAGACAAGCAAGAAGGTAGAGAGTGTTTCTCCAAATTATTCTAATTTCAGAAACTCACTAACCAGAAGTCAACTGTAACAGACCATTGGGCTAGAAATTATGTGTCCACTTCCTTTATTTAGAAACACTTATTAAAGATGCTATAAAATCAAGTTGCCATTTAGGGGTTCAGAAATATCAAGACAACTGGTGAGAGCAGTGGGTGAAATGGTATAAAAGGAATGCAGACATTAGATCAAGAATCATCTGAAAATGAACCCTCCTTCTGTCACTTGCTAGCTCTGCCATATCAGGGGACTTTCTAACTTCCTCTGGGTTTCAGGTTCTTTCTCTATGATAGGGAACTACCTGCCTTCAACTTGTGAAGATGAAGCCGTATAAACATGTAACACATCTAATTATTACAAAACCAGCACCCAACAAATGTCAGTTGCCTCTATCGTCAATAAATGTGGATCTATCCCCTTCTCTTGGTTCTACAGAAAACAAAATAAATTGTAGAAAGGGGTATCCCAGGAGTTAGGACTTTCGACTGTTAACATCCTGGGGCTCAAATGTTCCAAGGGCTTCATTTGATAAACTATTCCAAGTTTTAAGTTTTAATTCTGGCTATTAGTTCCTTCTTGATGTTGAATAATGTTTTCTCTTGTCTTGTGAGGTAGACCTGATAAACAGGTACCCACTATGTTGCTAATCTGTTTTTAATAATTTAAGGCTGTCAATTAAGTGATTATTTTTTAAGTGAAAGTTGCTCAGTTGTGTCTAACTATTTGTGACCCCATGGATATACAGCCCGTGGAATTCTCCAGGCCAGAATACTGGATCCCTTTTCCAAGGGATGTTCCTGACCCAGGGATCGAACCCAGGTTTCCCTCATTGCAGGTGGATTCTTCACCAGCTGAGCCACCAGGGAAGGCCAAGAATACTGGAGTGGGTAGCCTATCCCTTTTCCAGAGGATCTTCCTGATCCAGGAATCAAACAGGGGTCTCCTGCATTGCAGGTGGATTCTTTACCAACTGAGTTACAAGGAAAGCCCACTATATTTACATTAAGTGATTCGACGCTTACTCCTTGGAAGGAAAGTTATGACCAACCTAGATAACATATTCAAAAGCAGAGACATTACTTTGCCAACAAAGGTCCGTCTAGTCAAGGCTATGGTTTTTCCTGTGGTCATGTACGGATGTGAGAGTTGGACTGTGAAGAAGGCTGAGCACCAAAGAATTGATGCTTTTGGACTGTGGTGGAGAAGACTCTTGAGAGTCCCTTGGACTGCAAGGAGATCCAACCAGTCCATTCTGAAGGAGATCAGCCCTGGGATTTCTTTGGAAGGAATGATGCTGAAGCTGAAACTCCAGTACTTTGGCTACCTCATGCGAAGAGTTGACTCATTGGAAAAGACTCTGCTGCTCGGAGGGGTTGGGGGCAGGAGGAGAAGGGGACGACAGAGGATGAGATGGCTGGATGGCATCACCGACTCGATGGACGTGAGTCTGAGTGAACTCCGGGAGTTGGTGATGGGCAGGGAGATGTGGCATGCTGCGATTCATGGGGTTGCAAAGAGTTGGACACGACTGAGCAACTGAACTGACTGAACTGAATGGGACATTTGGTAATTCTGGAGACATTTTTAGTTATCATACCTGGGAGTTGTGGGAGAGTGCTACTGGCATTTAGTGGGCAGAACCAGGGATACTGCTAAAGGTCTTCCATGTGCAGGAGAGCACCCCTCTTTTCTGTTCATACCTTGCTTCCCCTCCCCCACAACAAAGAACTATCCAGCCTAAAACATCAGTGTGCTGAGGCTGAGAAACCCTGCTCACAGGCTAAATAATCTCTAGTCTCTTTACATTTCTTCATAAATATACATAAAGATGGCTTGTAAAAAATACTAATGTCGTTATCTGCCATCTCTCCCACCATCAGCGCTTAACTTTTATATAGCTGAATGATGATGACTGTATATTTGTATAGTGTTTTAGAATTTACAAGGTGTTTTTATGTGATACCTCACTTAACTCCTACAAAAACTTTGTGAAAAATCTGTTTTTAATAATTCTCATTTTATAAATTATGCCTAAGACCAAACTTTAAGGTCAGAGCTAAGACTCAAAATGAAGATTTTGGGCCCTAAATCTTTCCACTGCCTCCCGTTCCACTTGGTTTTATTCCGAACAACACTATTCTCAACAAAAATGACCCACTAAGACAATGGATCTCAACTGAGGATGCACATGAAAATTACCCAGAGAGATTTTTTAAAATAGAGATTTATGGCCTCTAATGTCTTCTATATCTGAATCTCTAAGAATAGGGTAAAGACATATATATTTTCCAAAAGCACCCCAACATTTCCCCACTTCTGGTGTGTCTCATCTGGTTCAGAATCAAGTGGTAATAATAATCTTTCTGGGAGCATTTACATGTTAAAATTCCTTAATTCAAAGAAATGAACCTCTGATGGTTCTTCAGGCACCAGGGAACCTTGAGTGTGGTGGAAATAGTTTCGTGTTGTTGAAGTCTCTCAATTACTCAAAAGTGGCTGCTATTTTCATCTCATTTTAAGACTTTTTTGATTCTGGGTCAGAGAAGTTTTTTAATGGGGCTCTATTTGTTTTCTCCTGTATGTTTTCTATGGCCCTCAGATACTTACATACAATAGATTTCATGAAAAGAAACAATACATTAAAAAGCAAGATACTGGCAAAAAAAAGTCCATTAAAGGCCCAGGTCCATTCTGAAGGAGATCAGCCCTGGGATTTCTTTGGAAGGAATGATGCTAAAGCTGAAACTCCAGTACTTTGGCCACCTCATGCGAAGAGTTGACTCATTGGAAAAGACTCTGATGCTGGAGGGATTGGGGGCAGGAGGAGAAGGGGAAGACAGAGGATGAGATGGCTGGATGACATCAATGACTCGATGGACGTGAATCTCAGTGAACTCTGGGAGTTGGTGATGGACAGGGAAGCCTGGCGTGCTGTGATTCATGGGGTCGCAAAGAGTTGGACACGACTGAGCAACTGATCTGATCTGATTTGAAAGGCCCAGGTTGTGTGGGGGATGGCAGGACCACTACCATACAGCGCCTGTGTCTCTACTTCAGGTCCTTCCAGTGCTACCTGTCATTTTTCATACTTGTTTACATGACAGATTTTACATGTGGATATGGCTCTGTGCCTGGTCTTTTTTTTACCATAATACTGAATTGAGGCTTGTAGTGCTCGTTACAGATTATTTATTTATTGTGTATTGCTATACAGTATTCTCTGTCTGAGCCAGCAGCATGGGTATCACATGGGCACCTGTTAGAAATGCAGACTCTCATTGTAGCAAGAGCCCTAGGTGATGCACATTCAAGCTGGAGGAGCACCATGCCAGTGACTTTTCCCACCAGCACCCTTGAGGGGTTTCCCCAACCCCATCATACTGATAATAAAGACTCAACACTGCAGTAGTAAGACAGTGGCACTCAGACCAGCAACAGTGGCCCTCCCAAAGTGTGGCCCTTGGACCAGTAATGTCAGCATCACGTGGCAAGTTGTCAGAACTAGACATTACAGGCCTATCTCAGGTATACTGAGTCAGAAACTCTGAGAATATGGCTCAGAAATCTGTGCTTTTTAAAACTGAGATATAGTTGACATATAATATTATGTTTCAGATGTACTAAATGATGATTTGACATTTGGATATGCTCTGAAATGATCACAATAAGTTTAATAGCCCACATGAAGTCAATACAATATTATTGACCATATTCTTTAAGCTGTATGTTACACCCCTGAATAATCTGTATTTTGGAAAACAAAAAAGTCCTTCAAGCAATTCTTGTTGCACACAGTATGGTAAAGTTGGTGTGACCACAAGAGGAGATGCTAACAAGGCTTGGAAGCGGTCTATTATGCTCACAGATCCCAGAAAGAGTGTCACTACATGCCAGGCAGGATCACAGGACACAGCACCAAGTGGTCAGGAGAGAGAAGACAGAAGTGAGCAGGTTTAAACAGAGAGTTTATCGGGGTTTCCAAGGACATGCAAAACAAGGCAGAGTAAACAGCTTCAGTTCAGTTCAGTTCAGTTCAGTCGCTCAGTCGTGTCCGACTCTTTGCAACCCCATGAACCACAGCACGCCAGGCCTTCCTGTCCATCACCAACTCCGGAGTTCACTCAGACTCATGTCCATCGAGTCAGTGATGCCATCCAGCCATCTCATCCTCTGTCGCCTCTTCTCCTGCCCTCAATCTTTCCCAGCATCAGAGTCTCTTCAAATAAGTCAGCTCTTTGCATCAGGTGGACAAAGTATTGGAGTTTCAGCTCCAGCATCAGTCCTTCCAATGAACACCCAGGACTGATGTCCTTTAGGATGGACTGGTTGGATCTCCTTGCAGTCCAAGGGACTCTCAAGAGTCTTCTCCAACACCACAGTTCAAAAGCATCAATTCTGTGGCACTCAGCTTTCTTCACAGTCCAACTCTCACATCCATACATGACCACTGGAAAAACCACAGCCTTGACTAGACGAACCTTTGCTGGCAAATTAATGTCTCTGCTTTTTAATATGTTGTCTAGGTTGGTCATAACTTTCCTTCTAAGGAGTAAGCATCTTTTAATTTCATGGCTGCCATCACCATCTGTGGTCATTTTGGAGCCCCAAAAAATAAAGTCTGACAATGTTTCCCCACCTATTTCCCATGAAGTGATAGGACCAGATGCCATGATCTTCATTTTCTGAATGTTGAGCTTTAAGCCAACTTTTTCACTCTCCTCTTTCACTTTCCTCAAGAGGCTCTTTAGTTCTTCTTCACTTTCTGCCATAAGCATGGTGTCATCTGCATATCTGAGATGATTGATATTTCTCCTGGCAATCTTGATTCCAGTTTGTGCTTCATCCAGCCCAGCATTTCTCATGATGTACTCTGCATATAAGTTAAATAAGCAGGGTGACAATATACAGCCTTGACGTACTCCTTTTCCTATTTGGAACCAGTCTGTTTTTCCATTTAGGACTGGATAATTTGAATAATTCCAGTGGGCTTTGGGCTATAAGGGTGGTCTCCAATCAACTGGTACCTGGCTCTGGGATGATTCAGGACAGAGGAAATACTGCCTTGGTGCGTGAGAGTTAGATGAGGAGCTGGTTGGGGTAGTATAAACTTGGAATTTATTGGTTTTCATATTAAAAGCCTACTCTAGACAAGTTATTATTATCTTTAGGCATTAGTTGGCCCTGGGAGGGTAGTCTCTCCTCAACCAGAAAGGTTTTTTCAGATGTTAAGACATCTTGCACAGAAAACTGAAAATACATATGTTAGCAAGACCTTTTAATGCATGCTAAAGGTTACAAACCATTCCTCTGAGGCAGAAGCTATAAACCCTAGTTTCATCCTGAAATAATCTGGGGAGTTTTTAGTAAATATCAATACCTGCACCCAATCCCAGATCAATTAAATCAGAATTTGAACAGACACAATGCAAGGTGATTATATCAAGCCATCAAGGCACATAACTCAAGCTCTGAAGAAAACAAACTGTGGTTGATGAAGTATTACAGATCTAATCTAGTATTTCTTCACCCTAACTGATTTGGGTGGGGATGAAGGGAGATACCCTAGCTTCAATCACTCCACTCCTAATTTGTCTCAGGCGGTTATGAAGGATGATTTGGTTTGGTTTTTTAAGTGATTCTCACATGATTCTAGTGTGTAACCAGGATAGAGAAACCTTGGATAACTCTGTTGTTTTGTCTAACCTTCATTTTAAATATGAGAATTATGAAGTTTAGAAGAAAAGTGGCTTGTTTAAATTTACAAGTTCTCAAGGGTGTCAGGATTAGAACTCCCAGATTCCAACCCAGTTTTCATATGTATAGCTTCATTGTCCTGAGTGTGCACATAGTTTGGTGTCTGCCTTAACTGAATGTCATTTCCCCAGTTTTTTTAAGGTCTCTAAGAAATTTGGCTTTTCTCTTCCAAGGATCCAGGCACTCTGATCAAGAAATTTTCAGGGCAAAAGATATGACCTATGCATTTTTAAAGGATAAATATGAACCTGGCAGAATATACTTTCCAAAATATTCTCCATCCCACATGTTCTTCTACAAGGTAAAAGGTCCCCATCAAAAGAGGACATCTAATTACTCTCCTCTGGAATCTTGGCTGGACTTGGTGATTTGTTTGACCATGAGAACATGGTAAAAGTACAATCCTTGAATTTTCAAGGCTGGTTCATAAAAAGCATTAGAGCTTCTGCCTGGACCTCATAAAATGTTCAGTCTTGAGACATTTCCCTCTTGAATTCCAGCCACCATGAAGAGAGAAGCCCAAGATATATGGAGAGGCTATGTGTAGCCACTCTTGTCCACAGTGATCAACTGAGCTCCCAGCAAACAACCAGCCTCAGTGTTCTCAACCATGTGATGGAGTCTTTGGATAACTGCAGCCTCCAGCTGACATCTGGCTGCAACTGCGTGAAAGACCCCAAATAAGAACTGCACAGCTCAGCCAAGTCCATCTACAAAATTAAGAGAGATTATAACCTCTGAGTTTTGAAGTGGTTTGTTGAGCAGGAACAAATACCTACAACAATAAAATACAAGAAAATAACTCCAAGTGGGAAAAGCGTGGTATCAATGAGTTAACAGTTTATAAGGAGAAATATCAATAACCTCAGCTATGCAGATGACACCACCCTTATGGCAGAAAGGGAAGAGGAACTCAAAAGCCTCTTGATGAAAGTAAAAGAGGAGAGTGAAAAAGTTGGCTTAAAGCTCAACATTCAGAAAACCAAGATCATGGCATCTGGTCCCATCACTTCATGGGAAATAAATGGGGAGACAGTGGAAACAGTGTCAGACTTTATTTTGGGGTTTTCCAAAATGACTGCAGATGGTGACTGCAGCCATGAAATTAAAAAAACGCTTACTCCTTGGAAGGAAAGTTATGACCAACCTAGATAGCATATTGAAAAACAGAGACCTTACTTTGCCAACAAAAGTCCATCTAGTCAAGGCTATGGTTTTTCCAGTGGTCATGTATGGATGTGAGAGTTGGACTGTGAAGAAGCTGAGCGCCGAAGAATTGATGCTTTTGAACTGTGGTGTTGGAGAAGACTCTTGCGAGTCCCTTGGACTGTGAGGAAATCCAACCAGTCCATTCTAAAGGAGATCAGCCCTGGGTGTTCTTTGGAAGGAATTATGCTGAAGCTGAAACTCCAGTACTTTGGCCACCTCATGTGAAGAGTTGACTCATTGGAAAAGACTCTGATGCTGGGAGGGATTGGGGGCAGGAGGAGAAGGGGACAACAGAGGATGAGATGGCTGGATGGCATCACTGACTTGATGGATGTGAGTTTGAGTGAACTCTGGGAGATGGTGATGGACAGGGAGGCTTGGTGTGCTGCGATTCATGGGGTCGCAAAGAGTTGGACACAACTGAGCGAGTGAACTGAACTGAACTGAAGGGTTAACTGAGAGACTAGAGGGTAGAGAAAGGGAAGGGATGATCAGGAGCACACAAAAAAAGAAAATTTTTAAATGTAATAAATGTCACAACAGTAGTATATTGCCTCTTTAAAGAGTCAATAAGACATAATCATTACACATTTCTAGCAAAGTTTGGAATTTAGTTTGTAAATTGTTCCTGTTGATGGTAGACTGCCTGAAATTACTATAAAACCAGAAGTTTGTGGACTGAAGAAATGTTAAGAATGAGGTTGAAACATTATTTTCTAAGTAAAATTATAAATAGACAAATTAGTATTTTTATTCCTACCAAGCTCTCCTTTCTTTAGAATCTTGGGTATGAATCTTTATTGTGACCACAAATAACTGCATCAAAAAATTAGTGAGGACCATACAGCCCCTTTGGTGGTGATTTCCAGAGGATGATTTCTAGTGGGGCAGGCAAACAAGAACATTTCCACATGTCAGCCCTGCTGGAAAAACCAAGCACTAGATCAGAAACTCAAACTGTGACCTCTACTTTTCATATTTAGTATTTTTCCAACGAAAATAATGGTTCTGAAATTGAATTTAGATGACAATAGCTTTTGAATCAAAACACACAAAAAAAGAACACTGCACAGCTTATTCTTGTCCCAATTTTTATAACAAAACACTGATTCTGCAGTGGTTTTCATCATCAAAATATATTTTTACTGACTTTAGAGCTGACTTGGACACGTGGAGAATAGGTAATTGTTGTTTCAGGGCACCATTTCAGGTCTTGATTTAATTGCCATTGCTAGTTGATAGCTATTGAGTTCAGGTGGTTAAAATTTAGCCACAATGAAACTAAGTTCAGGAGTTGTTTCTCTGTGTGCACCTGTTACCTTTGAGCTCTTCAATAACTTGTTGCTGTTCAGTCACTAAGTCATGTCTGACTCTTCTGCAACCCCATGGACTGTAGCCCACCAGGATCCTCTGTCCATGGGATTTCTCAGGCAAGAATACTAGACTGGTTTGCCATTTCCTTCTCCAGGGAATCGAGCCTGGGATTGAACCCATGTCTCCTGCATTGGCAGACAAATTCTTTACCACTGAGACACCTGGGAAGCCCTCTCTTTAATAACTACACTTGAGTAATCTTGTAGGCATATCCCACTTATCAAGAGAGGAAAAGCAGTAAAAACCATGAATCAGGAGAAAGTTATTTCTGCTCTTAAGAAATAACTCAAAACTTTGGTTCAGGTGTCACAATTACTTAGCACACACACTGCCACTCTCCCTCCCATATTTATGTTAGGAATCACTGATCAATTATGGCTCTCCTTTTCTCCTGAGCTAGGGCACAGCCTCAGAACATTTCCCAACACAAAGGCCCAGACTACTACCACTCAGTCAAGGGGAAACATTTTGTTTTCCATCTTGACAGTGCATCAAGAAATCATTTCTCTATAAAAATAGACATATCTTTATCACTGGGTTTCTAAATTTGGTGACCAGAAATAACATGAATACCTCTATAGACTACACATTGTGAGGCTACATATCTTAGAGAAAGTATCTTTTATTTTCCACACTAATTTTTCCTTAAAAGTTGCAAATACAATGGCATCATATACCATGTGATCTGGATACTATGGTTGTTCAGTTCAGTTGCTCAGTTGTATCCAACTCTTTGGTGCTGGGGACCAGCCCCAGCTGATCCAGGGTATTCGAAGTAGAGATGGCCTAGGCAACTATTTATATGCTAATTAGAGATATAAAGAATAATAGAATGAGGATAGCTCAGTAGGAAAATTCAGTGGAGAAAAGAGGCTGAGTAGCTTGGTTTACACGGGAGACCAATAAAACTTCAAGGCAAGAAGTTTGCACCACTTACGTAGGCCGCAGGCACCCTCTCGAATAGCGGAAGGTGCCTCACCCTAGACACCTTCTCGAGTGGGTCTTAGAAGCCCAGGCATAATTAGTAAGCGTAGTGGGTTCCGCGCTCCAGATGGAGACTCAGCTGGAAGTTAAAGGGAAGAATGACATGGGGAGACCAAGCGCTGGTGAGCAAGGCCCGTAGCTTTATTTTCAACAGGGGCTTATATACCCTAAGTTACACATAGAGGATAATAGGGGATGCAAAGTCAGCAGCCTTTGATTCTTATAAAAAACCAGGGTTTCTTTCCTGCAAATTTATCGTATACAAATGGTTTAGGTGATTTACATCATCTTCTGGCCAGAAGGCCTACTAACATTTTATGACTCTTGACAAGGACTTATCAACAAAGATTTATTTTCTCTAAGAGTAATTATTTTAAGGTTTGGTGCCATCTTCCAAAGATAAAATTGCATTCCTATAGGGCGGATGTGTAATGGGTTTACAACAAAGGAAAGAATTTATTACCTTAAGGGTCTAAAGTTACTAACACCAAGGCCACTACTTATTTTATCTATATACCAACTATTAATTAATACATATTCAAGGATACAATTCAGGGGATGTGAAAACTTGGCAACAAGCATTGACTCATCAATGAAATCCTTTACTAGTCTTATTCTGACAGTTTCTAACTCTCTGAGAGGCTCTAAGCTATTTGAATATCTTAAGCTTCCCGTGCCTCTGGAGGCTGGGAGACTGTAAACAATCGTATGCATAGCTGCAGGAGTCCAGGTAAACTTGTCAGGCGAGTTAGAGAGCCATCTGAGGGGGTTGGATTTAAACACTCCTAATTGCCCAGGAACTTTATTAATTGGAGCTGTAAGTTAACTCTTTGACAGAGAGAGTGAGATGGTGGTAGGGGACAGCCCCCAGTAAAGTCAGAGGTGAGAGCACAAAGCAATAAAGTAGGCAGACTCTGGTTTTTTTTGGGGGGGTAGATGCTCGAGAATATCCGGGCGGACTCCTGAGGCTCGATCCCGCCTTTGCGTATGCCGAGCCTCCTTCCTCATGACCTTTGTCACGAGTGGAATGCCTCACCAGCTCCTGGCACTTTGGGATGGCATGGACTGCAGCATGCCAGGCTTCCTTGACCATCACCAACTCCCAGAGCTTGCTCAAACTCATGTCCATCGAGTTGATGCCATACAACCATCTTATCCTCTGTCATCCCCTTCTCCTCCTACTTTCAATCCTTCCCAGCATCAGGGTCTTTTCCAATGAGTCAGCTCTTCGCATCAGGTGGCCAAAGCATAGGAGTTTCAGCTTCAGAATCAGTCCTTCCAATGAATATTCAGGACTGATCTCCTTTAGGATGGACTGGTTGGATTTTCTTGCAGTCCAAGGGACTCTCAAGAGCATTCTCCAACACCACAGTTCAAAAGCATCAATTCTTCAGTACTCAGCTTTCTTCACAGTCCAACTCTCATATCCATACATGACTACTGGAATCATAGACTTGACTAGACAGACCTTTGTTGACAAAGTAATGTCTCTGCTTTTTAATATGCTGTCTAGGTTGGTCATAGCTTTTCTTCCAAGGAGCAAGTACCTTTTAATTTCGTGGCTGCAGTCACCATCTGCAGTGATTTCGGAGATCCCCAAAATAAAGTCTCTCACTGTTTCCATTGTTTTCCCATCTATTTGCCACGAAGTGATGGGACTGGATGCCATGATCATAGTTTTCTGAATGTTGAGTTTTAAGCCAGCTATTTCACTCTCCTCTTTCACTTTCATCAAGAGGCTCTTTAGTTCTTCTTCCTTTTCTGCCATAAGGGTGGTGTCATTTGCATATTTGAGGTTACTGATATTTCTCCCAGCAATCTTGATTCTAGCTTGTGTTTCATCCAGCCCAGCATTTCGAATGATGTACTCTGCAAGTAAGTTAAGTAAACAAGATGACAATATACAGCCTTGATGTACTTCTTTCCTGATTTGGAACCAGTCTGTTGTTCCATGTCCAGTTTTAACTGATGCTTCTTGGCATGCATACAGATTTCTCAGGAGGAAGGTCAGGTGGTCTGGTATTCCCATCTCTTGAAGGTAGTTAAAAAGTCACTTCTCATAATAAGCATCACAAAGTTGCACAATTCTTAAAGCTTTTTTCAAGTCATGAAAAAAAGGATTACTAGAAAATTTCTTAATCCATTAAAAAATATAATAAGGTATTTTGCTAATCACTGTGATGAATACAAAGCATTACAGTGAATCTTTCCCTACAGAAATTTGTAGCAAATTGAAGGAATTATGCCTTGAAAAGTTAAACAATAGTCTAAGGCAACACAGTGATAAATAAATAATTGGTAAAAGCCAAGAGGCTCCAACTATTTTTCACTAAGGAATGAATGTTCATGTTTCCAAAATCTCAAAAGAAGTGAAGAATGATGAAAAGAACCCTGGTACTGGTAACCTACAAGGCCACCATGCTTTCAGATCTAGAATCTGTTGTTTACTATCTATGTAGACCCAGGTAAGTGTAAGGTCACTGAATATTTCTAGACATTAGTTCCCTCATTTGTGAAACAGGGACAATAATCCTAAGAGCCCCTTTGTAGGACTGCTGTAAAGATTAAATGAGATAATGTATTGAAAGAGGTTAGCATGCTATGGATCATTAAGCAGGTACTCAATAATCATTACACTATCATCATATCATCATTGTGCTGTAGAACCTGAGATGGGAAGGAAATGGAGGATGGTATCCTTACAATTTTGACTACTTTGGAGATTTCTCCAACAATGGGCCACTCTGTTGTTTTATAATCATATATGGACACTCAATTCCATAATATACACCAAAACTAAGTGAAGTCGCTCAATTGTGCCTGACTCTTAGTGACCCCATGGACTGTAGCCTACCAAGCTCCTCCGTCCATGGGATTTTCCAGGCAAGAGTACTGGAGTGGGTTGCTGTTGCCTTCTCCTTTGTATAGTTAACACACCATTATTTTCTCTACAGGAGTACCATGCACTGTGAGATGAACTGATGTCTTTTAAAGAATGAGAAGACAATGTCCATATCTTTAAAGTTGGATACAACTTGAAACACTTTTCTCTTCACATGCACTGTGAAGAAAAACCAAACTTCACTTTGTTATATTTTTGTTAGTTCATCAATATTCTTCTTGGAGAAGGCAATGGCACCCCACTCCAGTACTCTTGCCTGGAAAATCCCATGGACAGAGGAGCCTGGTGGGCTGCAGTCCATGGGGTCATGAAGAGTCGGACATGACTGAACTTCACTTTCACTTTTCACTTTCCTGCATTGGAGAAGGAAATGGCAACCCACTCCAGTGTTCTTGCCTGGAGAATCCCAGGGACGGGGGAGCCAGATGGGCTGCTGTCTTTGGGGTCACACAGAGTCGGAGATGACTGAAGTGACTTAGCAGCAGCAGCAGCAGCAATATTCTTCAAGTGGAATCTACTTACCATATTTTCTCCACAAAAACCCATGCAGAGCTTCACGAACCTGATACTAGTTACAGCCTCATAAAGCCCAGCATTAGTAAATAGGTAATTTTAAAGTGAATTAGGGCAAAAGAGGCCAAAATACTTTTTCTTAGTGAACTGAAGGTGAGAATATCATTTATCATCTTTGTGCCATGTAATGTGCTAGTGATTTGCAAGTATTACGTTATTTCATTCTTACAACAATCCTATCTGTAAGGATTACAACAACCCCATTTTACAGAGGCAAACCATGAGGCTGAGAGTACGTAAGTCACTGTCCAAGGTCACAAGATATTAAATGAAGGAGCCAGTTCGTGAACAGCCACCGCACCGCACTGCTTCCCAAAGGGCAGACGCAGCACCTAGTGGCCAAGCTCAGAGAAACAAATCAGAATTCTTCCGGAGAACAAAGGCCTCAAGCAGAGAGCTGTCGATTGTTTATCCTGATGGATACACACAATAATTGATGATCTCAGTCTGTTCAGGGTAATTTAAAATGGTCATTTGTACTCTTTGTTTGAGAAAACAAATGTCGTAAATAATTAATGCCTGCAGACATGAGAAGAAACTTTAGAAATACACCAAAAGCTATTTTTAATGTAGCCCTTGGTAAACAGACCTAGTTTACCAGATACTGCATTTGATCCTTAAAAAATTTTTTTGTAAACTAATTTATTTATTTTAATTGGAGGCTAAGTACTTTAAAATATTGTAGTGGTTTTTGCCATGGGTGTACATGTGTCCCCATGCTGAAACCCACTCCCACCTCCCTCTGCATCCCATCCCCCAGGGTCATCCCAGTGCACCAGCCCTGAGTGCCCTGTCTCAGCATCAAACCTGGACTGGCGATTTATTTCACATATGGTAATATACATGTTTCAAAGCTATTCTCTCGCATCATTCCACCCTCGCCTTCTCCCACAGAGTCCAAAAGTCTGTTCTTTACATCTGTGTCTCTTTTGCTATCTCGCATATAGGGTCATCGTTACCATCTTTCTAAATTCCATATATATGTGTTAGTATACTGTATTGGTGTTTTTCTTTCTCACTTACTTCACTCTGTATAATAAAATTTAAGATCTATTGCCCACTCACCCCTGGGTATATCCCCAACGAAATGTCTACTCTAAAAGATGAAGCACTCTTGATATAGGAAAATTCTAGATATATTTCCTATAGAAATTACCACTATCCTAATACTTTTTATGTCTAGGTTTGCTTCAGGCAATTCCTAAAGTTCTTTCTTTTAAAGAGAAAAAGCCAATGCTTTCTCTGAAACTTAGTTTCTATGGACACAATCCCATGGTTAAGAAAAAAAAAAAAAAAAAAAGGTCTGTAGGGCTGGCATTCATTTAGTCTAAATGTGGTTTGGTGACTTAGAAGAAATACTGTGTGAAGGGTATTTTCAGCCCTGCCCTTAGAAAAGTAAGACCTTAATCTATTGTCCTTGGATGTGGATGACACAACTAGAAACGTGCTCACATCGGAGATGGACAATGGACCAGGTCTATGTTGCTAGATGTAAGTATTTATGCTCTGTGGTTGGCAGCACTGAGAACGATCAATTGTCAAGCTTCAGAGTTGGAATGTCTGGGTGTGATTCTTGGCTATTATCACTCACCAGGTGTGTGTCTTTGAGCAAAGGGCTTAATTCCTTTGAACTTCATTTTCATGTGTATATTTATGTGTGTGTGTGTGTGTGTGTGTGTGTGTGTGTACCTAATCAGTGGAGAAGGCAATGGCAACCCACTCCAGTACTCTTGCCTGGAAAATCCCATGGACAGAGGAGCCTGGTAGGCTGCAGTCCATGGGGCTGCGAAGAGTCAGACATGACTGAGCAACTTCACTTTCACTTTTCTCTTTCATGCATTGGAGAAGGAAATGGCAACCCACTCCAGTGTTCTTGCCTGGAGAATCCCAGGGATGGTGGAGCCTGGTGGGCTGCCATCTATGGGGTCTCACAGAGTCGGACACGACTGAAGCGACTTAGTGGCAGCAGCAGCAACAGTACCTAATCAGTTCATTCAGTCACTCAGTCATGTCTGACTCTTTGTGACCCCATGGACTGCAGCATGCCAGGCTTCCCTGTCCCTCACCAACTCCTGGAGCTTACTCAAACTCATGTCTGTTGAGTCGGTGATGCCATCCAGTTATCTCATTCTCTGCCATTCCCTTCTCCTCCTGCCTTCAATCTTTCCCAACATCAGGGTCTTTTCCGAGGAGTCAGTTCTTCGCATCAGGTAGCTAAAGTACTGGAGCTTCAGCTTCAGCATTAGTCCTTCCAATAAATATTCAGGACTTATTTCCTTTAGGATTGACAGGTTTGATCCCCTTGCAGTCCAAGGGACTCTCAAGAGTCTTCTCCAACAGCACAGTTTATAAGCATCAATTCTTCGACCCTCAGCTTTCTTTATGGTCCAAACATAATAGGTGTATTTAAATAGAGTGCATCATATAGCTGGCATGTGGTAAGCATGCAATAAATGTAAACTCATTTTGTTACCATTAGTTTCTATGGGATTTTCCCTTCAAAGAGTCCTGAAGTTTTGTTTTCTGAAGAGTTTGGTAACATCCAGTACCTATCTTACATTCTTTGTGAACAGGGTGCCAAGAGGAATTTTTCCTTTTCTCCCAAATTGCAGCCAAGTCCCAAGATAGTACCCCCTAATCTAGGTTCAAAGAGATGCTGGTTGGCTGCCAGATCTTGGAGACAACAAATCATCTTCCTTCAAAGATCAGTGAGAGGTGTTCTGCCATTCCTCCCCACCCCATCCACGCAAGGAGAGACTGCAAGATGAGAGGTATAGTGCTTGTAAATCTAAGCAGGAAGGAAAAGGAAAGGAGAAATGCTGGAGTTGACACATGGAATAGAGGAGCAACCTGTACTTCCATCAGTTGATGAAACAAGCTTACTCATGTTTTCCCAGGGTTCAGTGGGCACCCCAGAGAAAATAGGTGGGCTTGATCTGGCTTGACTCCTCCCAAGGTCCTCCCAAGCAGTAGTGGATGTGTCTCCTTTAGTAGAAGCTGAGGTAAGTCTATAGCGGGCAGGAGAGACAGAGCCAGGTATCCTGCAGGACTAAGTACCTAATTTGTAGCTTGGTGCAAAATGAAAATGTAGGGCTAGGGGTATCAATCTCCCCTTCTTGCATACTTCCTTGGTTCCAACCCACAGTGGATGAGCAGCCTGCAGGACTGCCACTTCTGTGCAGGGACGCACTGGATGCTGAATGCCTGGAAGGAGGGGTAAGGGCAAGGGAAAAGGCCAGGAGGCCCTAAAGGAGTCACCTTCCAAAGGCACTAAGGCACTCTCTTTCTTCATCAACTCTGACTTTCCCCATGCCTGCATCCAGGAGATGGCGGAACTTGAGTCTTCCCCCACCCCACCACCATGGCAATTTCTTCACTGTTCTGGGCAGAAGGTGGGAGCTGTAGGCAGGCAGGTACCAGGAGAGGGAGGCAGAGCAGAGCCCTGTTAGTACGGAACAGAGAGTATGTGATAGAGACCTTGCCGAGAGGAGAGGAGGAGCTCCCAAGACAGGACCACATAGAGCCGAGGCCACTCACCCATTGCTCCATTTTCCTGTTGGAGAAAACACACTTCACCTACAAAACGTAAATCAAAGGTAGAATTATTAAGAATTCCAAGATGGCAACTGCAAAGCATTAAACTCCCAGAAATGGGTGGGTGTTTCTGAGCACAAAGTCCTGCGTCACTGGTCTCAACTCCCACAGTTTCCACATTCACAAAGCCCTGCTCCCATACCAGGGAACTGGGCAGCAAGAAGCCTGCTGGAAACTTCAATGCACCCATAGATGCCCACCATGAGAGAGTCAGCATGTAGACACATGCTTCCTAGATGTGATCAACAGCGAGTCAGTGGTAGCCAGGAAAACAGTACTTGCCAGCCAGAAGGAAGTCTGCCACCCTGCTCAGATAAGTGAGAGGGGGCTGCCCTTTTTGCCCCTCCTTACCCCTGCCCCTAACACTGAAAGGCTGAGGAGGGACAAGAGCATAATGAGACCAGCCCTTTCCACAGCTAGAAGCAGAGACAGAGTTGATCTGTGCTGGTGGGAGAGGAGGAGGGCTCTGAGTTACATTGACAGTGACATTTAAACTGCAAAGTGTTAAAATCACTTTTTAAAAAAATCACCAAAGGATTTCCCTGGTGGTCCAGTGGTTAAGATTTTGCTTTTCAAGGCAGGGGGTGTGGGTTTGATCCCAGGTCAGGGTGCTAAGATCCCGCATGCCTGTTGGCCAAAAAACCAAAATGTAAACCAGAAGAAATATTGTAACAAATTCAATAAAGACTTTAAAAGTGGTTCACATCAAAAAAAAATTTTTTTTAATCTTTGAAAATCAATAAATATATGCAGCCAACTTGTAATTAAAGGAACTGTTTCCCAGTGGAAAAAGATTCAACATAACCCACTTAGAAGGCACTTACTGGGGAACAAGGAATTTCATCTTGATCCCCTAAGTAATGAGATTTCTCAATAAATTGGCAGCATATGCTTGCCAAAGTGGCCAAGCTGGCCTCACTTGGGTGGCACATCCTTACACAGACTATGCATTTGCAGACTCCAGGGCCTTCTAGAACCATGAGAGTGACACAGACATGGATGAGTTCCCCTGGCTGCTGGCCCACAACAAAAATAATAAATGTGCTTAGTCACTCAGTTGTGTCTGACTCTTTGCAACACCATGGACTGTAGCCTTCCAGGCTCCTCTGTCTATGGAATTTTCCAGACAAGAATACTGGAGTGGGTTGCCATTTCCTCCTCCAGGGGATCTTCCCAACCCAGGGATCAAACCTGTGTTTCCTGCATTGCAGGTGGATTTTTTTTTTTTTTTTTTTTTATCTGAGCCACCAGGGGGCCCACAGCAGAAGTAGCAGTCAGACAGCATATGAGGAAAAAGAACCTGGAACCTTAAACACACAGACAACAGACATTCAACCTAAGTTAAAGTTACTCATTCCTGAGGGTGTGTGAGCTCAAAATTGAGCTCTGAGTAAATTATAAGACAACATTTACTAAGCATCTAATGAGGAGACAAAAAAATTATTCTATCCTTCAAGTTTACTACAGTCTACTTAGAGGCCCAATCGGGAAAGGAGTACATCAAGGCTGTATATTGTCACCCTGCTTATTTAACTTATATGCAGAGTACATCATGAAAAATGCCGGGCTGGATGAAGCACAAGCTGGAATCAAGATTGTGGGGAGAAATATCAATAGCCTCAGATACGCAGATGACACCTCCCTTATGGCAGAAAGTGAAGAGGAACTGAAAAGCCTCTTGATGAAAGTGAAAGGGGAGAGTGAAAAAGTTGGCTTAAAACTCAACATTCAGAAAACTAAGATCATGGCATCCGGTCCTATCACTTCATGGCAAATAGACGGGAAAATAAGGGAAACAGTGAGAGACTTTATTTTGGGGGGCTCCAAAACCACTGCAGATGGTGACTGAAACCATGAAATTAAAAGCTGCTTGCTCCTTGGAAGAAAAGCTATGACCAACCTAGACAGCATATTAAAAAGCAGAGACATTACTTTGCCAACAAAGACCCATCTATTCAAAGCTATGGTTTTTCCAGTGGTCATGTACGGATGTGAGAGTTGGACTATGAAGAAAGCTAAGTGCCAAAGAATTGATGCTTTTGAACTGTGGTGTTGGAGAATACTCTTGAGAGTCTCTTGGACTGCAAGGAGATCCAACTAGTCCATCCTAAAGGAAATCAGTCCTGAGTGTTCATTGGAAGGACTGGTGCTGAAGCTGAAACTCCAATACTTTGGCCACCTGATTTAAAGAACTGACTCATTTGAAAAGACACTGATGCTGGGAAAGATTGAAGGCGGGAGAAGGGGAAACAGAGGATGAGCTGTGGTTGGATGGCATCACCGACGCAATGGACATGAGTTTGAGTAGGCTCCGGAGTTGGTGATGGACAGGGAAGCCCGGCGTGCTGCAGTCCATGGGGTCACAAGGAGTTGGACATGACTGAGCGACTGAACTGGCTGACTTAGAGGCCCAATATGTAAGTGCATAAGGTGGCACTCAGCTTTTGTTACCAGCTAAAAGTGCATAAAATTCAGGAATGAAAGACATTCACTCAGATTGGGGTAGTCAGTGGAGGAGCCACAAAGAATGGAGAACTTCAACTGTACGAGGAAGGGATACATGGGCTTTGTTTGGACTAAAGGGAAAAGCAGGTGGGCCAGGCAGTTGGGACAGCATGGGCAGTTGGGACAGCATACACACAGGTATCAAGTGTGTGTCCAGTCAGTGAGAAAAGCCTCAGTGTCACAGAAGGTAAAGGCAAGGGAGCTTTCAGGTATATGACTAAACAGATGGGAGGGATTTAAAAAGACTGTGAGAAAAAAACACTCAACTCATTGTCTAGATGCTATATATGATCTATTTCATTTCATTCTTACAAAAGTTCTAAGACTCAAACTCAATCACACAAAAACCATACTGTCAACATAAACTACCTAGTGTGATCCAGGTAAATAAAAGCACTTTTTTAAAAATTTATTTTTAATTGGAGGATAATTGCTTTACAATATTGCATTGGTTTCTGCCATACAACAACGTGAATCAGCATAAGTATACATATATCCCCTCCCTCTAGAATGTCCCCCCATCCCTACCCCATCCCACCCCTCTAGGTTATCACAGAGTACCATATTGAGCTCCTGTGTTTTATATAGCAACTTCCCGTTAGTTATATATTTTAACACAGGCAGGTATTCCAAGAGCTTAGAGGTTATTTCTAAGAAGTCAGGCAAGGGGTAAACTTTCTTTGGACCATGTTGTATTTGGACAGGGTAGACCTGCTGAGTCAATTCTTTACTGCACACATAGACATTGTTTATAGTTGAATAAACTGATACTCTCAAAGCTTAGGTTAGCTTTTCAGTATCTACTAGATATAAACCCTCTGTCCAAGGTTTGGATCTACTTTGGTTTGAATCCAAAATCTGCTTTTCCCACCATCAACGCACTGCGTCTCTCTAAGTACTGAAAGTCAATCAAGTGATTAGATATAATTTGGAAAAAAATTAGAGGGTCAATACGTTCTAACAGAAGGATATGGTACATGGATATCTGTGTTCTAAAAAGATTTCAGAATTACTTTTCAATAGTAAGGGGAAAAATTATTTGTAAAAGGGAAGAGAAGAGATAGGTATCAGCTAAGAGATTTTTGCAATAATCCAAGCAGAATTTAATAAGCTCATAGCTGTAAGAATATAAAGAAAGTATATGAAATATTTCCAAGAAAATAAATTACATAACTTTGTAAAGATTAGATAATGGAAAGAAAGGGAAAAGGAAAACACGAGATAATACTGGGAGTTCTTATGATACTCATTACTCTCTATGCTTGTCTTAAATTTGCTAGTTCCTTTCATCCTTTCATTCTCACAGTGCTGTATTGTTGGAATTATTATTCCATTTTTAGAGATATGGAAACAGAGCCTCCAAGAATTTAACCACCTTGCAAAAGTCTTAAAGTTAGAACACAAGCCTAATTATGCCTGAATCAGAAAGACCATGCACTTTCCTAATCATTGTACCATCTTCCTTGGGAGGTTAGGAAAATGCTGATAGCTCTGTCAAAGTGGAGGGAAGTTGAGTTTAACAGAGTAGCAGCTCTGTGGAGATAATGTGGCAGTATCTAATGGATCTTTCACTTTTATTAAGTCTTCCACAGTCTGCCCTTATTATCAAAGCATATCTTTGTGAAGAACTCTGCTTTATTATTTAACATTTCTTCAGATCAGCTTATTGGAGAAGGAAATGGCAACCCACTCCAGTGTTCTTGCCTGGAGAATCCCAGGGACGGGGGAGCCTGGTGGGCTGCCATCTATGGGGTCACACAGAGTCGGACACGACTGAAGTGACTTAGCAGCAGCAGCAGCAGATCAGCTTAAGAATCAAAGACTAATGTGTAGGCAAAAATGAATGTATTTTAAAACTGAATAAAAATAATTATATTCCTTTAAAAAGCACCTGGCCTACATTTTGGGCCTCAGAAGTTTGACGGCTTATAATAATCACATGTGTGTAAGGCAGTAGGATTCAAGAAAGACTAGTTCTAGGCCAAAAAAAAAATCCAGACATAAAAGAAACTAAAATCTATTCAAAGAATCTAAAGTTATAAAATGTTCTCCTATGCAAAAGCAAGGAGTTAGACTTCTTCCTCAGACCCAACAGTAAAACTAACGTTTAACGTCCACCAACAACCAGGAAACCAGTATTATTTCCATCTGAAAGAACAGGTTCTAATTCACAGCATTCTTGAAGCCCAGCACAGAAAATCCCACTCAGGCAGTTGCACACCTATTATATTCTAAAACTATATTCTCTCCTCATCTTCTCTGTCAGGGTCACAGCCCAGCCTAAAGGTGGAGGTCTGTAAACAGTAGAGACACCCTCACCACTTTGCTAGGTAAGTAACTATTTTGTTTCAAGGTACATCATACAGTATTTTAATGAACTCAAGTTACCCTGGAATAAAAAATTCAACTTTGACTGAATCTGTGCATCCAGGAGAAGATAATATTGTAGACAGGAAAGGCCACCATCAAGGTCCCCTTCCTTCCTCTGCCAGCCTAGGCATTACCTCGCCTGAGGCACATGGCATGGTGAACTGGGGGTGCAAGTTGAAGAAACTCTCTGACTTATAAGTCTGTAAATATGGGACTTACCCATATCCAGGAAACATCAGGAGAGTCATTATTACAGGAACTATTGGGCCTCTGGAAAACTGCAGGATTTCTTGGATTCTCTTTTTAGAGTATGACTCAGAGACAGATCAGAACCAAGAAATATGGACTGGTGACCAAAGACTCACTAACCTTTCTTTAGGATATATTTCTACCAAAAAGCCCTTATGATTTTGATGATTTATCTTACTGTTTACCTTTCAGTTTCTTAAATATTACCTTGTTCTACCTAATTCATTAATGAAAGCAGGTCAGAATTCCTCTCTCTTCTGTGACATACCAGTCAAGATAAAATTTATTTCAACACGGCCTACCCACTTGCCCCTCCTACCTTATTCCTGGTCTTACCACCCGTTGAACCATAAATTCAAGCCATTGAAAACTTAGCTGTCCTATTTGAGTCTTTGCACAAGCTGTTCTCACTGACTGGAGTGATCTGGCAAGGTTCCAGTTTATTTGAGAAGCTAAACCTTACTCATTCTTCAAAATTGAGCTCAAAGCCATAACTCCAAGTGGCCCTCCCTGGGCTCCACTGACTCCCAAGTAAGAGGTCATTCCCCTTCTGTTCTCCATAAGCAATTTGTGCTCACCCCTCCCACAGCACTGATGCTGAGTCATCAGTCCATTCTTTCATCCAGTACTACCACTAGACCATGAGTTCTCTGAGGCCAAGGACAGTGTCCATACATCAGGATCCCCAAGATATCATATGCATAGTATTTAGCACCCAATAATCATAGTGTTATAGGATGAATACATGATTAAATATAATTCAATACACACTTCAAAGGAACGGTCTGCTATTGGCAAGTTAGTACAACCCAAGTAGACACATCATAATGAGATATGATTTAAACAATACATTTGCTTCTGTGAGAGACTTTTCTGCGCTCGACTTGCTTGCTCTCATCATCCTTTTTTCAATCTGCCAAAGAATGTTCTTTCTGAGCAAAACTCATTATGTGCATGGCCTTCATGATCTGGCCTGGATTACCTCTCTGGTTTGGTTCCTCCCACTACCCTCCTCCTAAACCCCACTGTGGTCACAATTAATCCACTTGCAACAGAGGCACATTGCGATCACTCCTTCACAGTGCCCATGTACAGGAAGCACCCTGTCAACATTCATTTAATAAGTGGAAAAGGCCAAGCATCCTGTGATGTAGTAAAGCTTGTAGATTGCAGCCAAGTGGGAAGATCTAAGCCACATTTAGGCCCGATGACCTCCTATATGCCAGGCACTGAGTTAGTCCCTATACTCATGGTCTATACGCATGTCCCTATACTCATTCCTTGGAAGAAAAGTTATGACCAACCTAGATAGCATATTGAAAAGCAGAGACATTACTTTGCCAACAAAGGTCCATCTAGTCAAGGCTATGGTTTTTCCAGTGGTCATGTATGGATGTGAGAGTTGGACTGTGAAGAAAGCTGAGTGCCGAAGAATTGATGCTTTTGAACTGTGGTATTGGAGAAGACTCTTGAGAGTCCCTTGGACTGCAAGGAGATCCAACCAGTCCATTCTGAAGGAGATCAGCCCTGGGATTTCTTTGGAAGGAATGATGCTAAGCTCAAACTCCAGTACTTTGGCCACCTCATGCGAAGAGTTGACTCATTGGAAAAGACTCTGATGCTGGGAGGGATTGGGGGCAGGAGGAGAAGGGGACAACAGAGGATGAGATGGCTGGATGGCATCACTGACTCGATGGACATGAGTCTGGGTGAACTCCAGGAGTTGGTGATGGACAGGGAGGCCTGGCGTGCTGCGATTCATAGGGTCGCAAAGAGTCGGACACAACTGAGCGACTGAACTGAACTGAACTGATACTCACTCTCCGAATTTACTGTATAATGGGGTAAAGAAGACCCATCAGTAGATAGTTTATTTTTAAAGTGAGTGCAATAAAATTAATTGAATACAATAAAATAAAATTTTGCACAGTTCAGAAAAGACTTCTTAGAGAAAATGACTCTTGAGAAAGTCTTGAAGGATGAATGTCTATCTGTTTATGAAAGGGCACTTTAGGCAAAGGGCATGCAGTTATGAGAGAGTATGGTAGTAGTGTTCAGTAGCTCATTTGTGTCCGACTCTTTGAGACCCTTTGAACTGGAGCCCACCAGGCTCCTCTGTCGATGGGATTCTCTAGGCAAGAATATTGGAGTGGGTTGCCATTTCCTCCTGCAGGGGATCTTCCCAATCCAGGCATCAAAACCATGTCTCCAGCACTGCAAATAGATTCTTTACCTGCTAAGCCATTGGGGAAGCCAGTACAGCACTGGCTAAAAGCTATAAGTAATATAAGCAAGGGATGGTGATGACATGAACTAAAGCAATTGTAATAAAGATGAAGGATAGGGGATCAATTTAGGAAACATAGACCTAGGATTAGTATCTTTGATGATGACAGAACTGGGGAGAAGGGGAGAGAAGAAGGTAATGACATACAGAGATGGAACAGGTTTGGAGTGGGATAGAGAAGAAAATGAGCTCCAGTTGCAACATGTAGAGGTTAGATATCTGGGGGGACATCAAGTCACTATAAGCAGTAGACAGTTTGATATGTAAACAGATGTGTGCAGTGGGCAGTTTGAAATATAACCCAGGCTCTTATAATCAGACTAGGAAATCTAAGACCATAAAAGAAAATGAGATTGTTTGAGGCGAGCATGTACAGAGGCAGAAGCAAAGAACCAAAAACAGAGCTCAGGGTCGTAGGGAAGAGGCAAAGGAGGAGTTTCCAGGAAGATGGTCAAAGGAAGAAGGAAGAAGTTGCATGACCAGGGGTGAGTAATTGCTAAAAATCAAGGACACAGAGTTTGAAAGAAAGAAATTAGGAGTGAAAATTGCAGTAGAGTAGTCCAAACAGATAAGGGCAGGAAAATAATTATTGGGTTTGGCTGGACGAAGGTCATCTGCCAATGCTTACATAGGCAGGGAGGATTCCATGGGACGATGGGCCTGAGGCCAAATTGCAGAGAATTGAAATATGAAAAGCAGGTGAGGATGGGAAGACAGTGAGTGTGGGATGACCCTTAAAGAAGCTGAATGAGAGGGGAAGAAAAATAAAGAGGGTAAGTAATATTAGAGGTGAGCAGGGAAAAGAAGTGGTGGTTCCTTGGTCAAAGGAAAATTATATTAAGATAGAAGAGTTATGAGCCTATTGGGAACTGGGGAGAAGAAGCCACCAGAGCAAACAAAAAGGAAAACAAAAGAAAACTCACTAAAAATGAGCTCTGTGATGCCTTGGATTGTCTTTTTCTTTTCTTCTTCCTCAGTTTCAGCATAGTGCCTACAAGTGCCCAAGGTCGGCTAACTGAATACGCGGATGAGTAAATGGTGACTCTGCATCCCAGAGGACACCAGCAGAAAGTCAGCAAGGGCCTCGAGTGAAAGACTAACCTTGGACATGAAAAAAGACATATCTTCTGAAACAGAAGATATGAAGGAAAAATAGGTATCTACACTAGAGCTGTCTTATGCTGATAAACCTATAAACTGGTAAATGCTAGTATTTTTAATCTGCTAATTAATTGTTATAAGTTATTGTTTTATTTTTCAGTTCAGTCAGTCGTGTCCGACTCTTTGTGACCCCATGAACCACAGCACACCAGGCCTCCCTATCCATCACCAACTCTGGAGCCTACTCAAACTCATGTCCATTGAGTTGGTGATGCCACCCAAACACCTCATCCTCTGTCATCCCATTCTCCTGTTTTCAATCTTTCCCAGTATCAGGGTCTTTTCAAGTGAATCAGCTCTTCACATCAGGTGGTCAAAGTACTGGAGTTTCAGCTTCAACATCAGTCCTTCCAATAAACACCCAGGACTGATTTCCTTTAGGATGGACTGGTTGGATCTCCTTGCAGTCCAAGGGACTCTCAAGAGTCTTCTCCAACACCACAGTTCAAAAGCATCAATTCCTCAGTGCTCAGCTTTCTTCATAGTCTAACTCTCATATCCATACATGACTACTGGAAAAACCATAGTCTTGACTAGATGGACCTTTGTTGGCAAAGTAAATGTCTCTGCTTTTCAATATGCTATCTAGGTTTGTCATAACTTTTCTTCCAAGGAGTAAGCGTCTTTTAATTTCATGGCTGCAGTCACCATCTGCTGTGATTTTGGAGCCCAAAAAGATAAAGCCTGACACTGTTTCCCCATCTATTTCCCATGAAGTGATGGGACCAGATGCCATGATCTTCTGAATGTTGAGCTTTAAACCAACTTTTTCACTCTCCTCTTTCACTTTCATCAAGAGGCTCTTTAGTTCTTCATTATTTTCTTTACTGTTTCAAAACTTCTTGAATGGACACTTTCAGGAAGGCAAAATTCTTTCTAGCCTTCTTATCTATATTTATTTTATTGAAGTATGATTGATTTACAATGTTAATTTCTGCTATACAGCAAAGTGATTCAGTTATACATATATGTATTCTTTTTCATATTCTTTTCCATTATGGTTTATTACAGGGTATTGAATATAATTCCCTGTGTTATATAGTAGGTTGATCTATATTTCTACCACATGTGTGCATGCATGCTAATTTGCTTCAATCAGACCTATATGCAACCCTGTGGACTGTAGTCTGCCAGGCTCCTCTGTCCATGGGCTTCTCAGGCAAGAATACTGGAGTGGGTTGCCATGCCCTCCACCAGGGGATCTTCCCCATCCAGGGATCAAACCTGGATCCCTTGCATCTCCTGCACTGGCAGGCAGTTTCTTTACCACTTAGTGCTAGCTGGGAAGTCGGTATTTCTATCATATTACTCCTTAAAAGAAAATAAGACCCTTATGAATATAAACCTTGACCTTTTTATACTTTATTTTTTAAAGTAAGCGGTTTTAGGTTTACAACAAAATTGAAAGATTTTCCATATACTCCCTGCCCCCACTAATGTATAGTGTCCCCCATTATCAACATCACTCACCAGAATACTACAGCTGCACAGAGTCGGACACGACTGAAACGACTTAGCAGTAGCAGCAGCAGCAGCAGCAACTTACATTAATACACCATAATCGCCTAAAGTTCATAATTTATTTTAGGGTTCATCCTTGGTAGTGTAAATTCTGAGTTTGGGCACATGTATAAGGACATATATCCACCATTATAATATCATACAAACTACTGTCGCTGCCCTAAAATTCCTCTATGCTCTGCCCATTTATCCCTCCACATCTCTGCCCCTGGAAACTACTGATCTTTTCTGTTGTCTCCATAGTTTTGTCTTTTCCAGACATACTGTCTTTCCAGTTTTTGTCTTTTCATATTAACTGGAATCACATGGTATGTACCCTTTTCAGATTGGCTTCTTTCACTTAGTAATATGCATTTAAGTTTCTTCTATTAACATTGAGTATGATAAGTCCTGGCCTGACATACTGTTTTTTATTCCTCGCAACACTAAATGCAGTGGCTAGTATACTGAACATATGCAATAAGTTTTTGTTTACTATATTAACCTAAAAGTATTAAGATCACAGGCAATGTATTTGTATTTGTTTTAAAACTCTGGGTAAAATGGACTGTATTATGTATGGTTAGGGTTTAAAGAACTTCAAATGTTAGAACTATTTTTAGGTTTGACAGTCAGGAAGACATCCATCAAAACATCAGAGATGTGACTGTGTGACTGTATAGCACATGTTTGACCCACATTTGCCTTCTAAATGGTCACTGAATGAACTGAAAATGCTTCTTGAAAACATCTACATCCTGATTCTCTCTCAAGTGCTCCACTATTAGCATTCAGGGCTTGGTACCAACAAGGAAAATGTCCTCAACCTCCTCAAATCCCTTACAATTCCCAAGTCATTCCATACCTCCATACCCTACCTTCTCTATCTGAAACTCTCTTCTGCCCGTATTCACCTGGCTAACTTTTATTCATCCTTCAAGGTCCAGTTCAAATGCCAATTCATTTACAAAGCCTTTCCCAACCCCATGTCTCACCCTATAGTTATTATTCCCTAATGACACTAATGGAATTTTCCAGGCAAGAATACTGGAGTGGGTTGCCATTTCCTTCTCGAGGAAATCTTCCCAACCCTGGGATCGAACCTGGGTCTCCCTCACTGCAGGCAGATGCTTTACCTTCTGAGCCACCAGGGAAGCCCTAATGACACTAATCTTCTATATTGTATTAATGATTTCAACCAAGCATGCCTTTTCATATTTATATCCCCAACACCTATCACACACAGTGGCTTGATTCCCAGATGCAAAGAAGTGGTTGAGTTCAGGTTATATTTTGAAGAGGGGGCCAGTGGAATTTGGTAATATCAACTGGATGTAGTGTGTAAAAGAAAGAAAGGAGCCAAGATTGGCACTAAGGTTTTCGCCCTGAAGTTTCCATCACTTGAGATGGGGAAGATGATGGAAGGGACAAGAAGACATTTGATTGTAACTTGAGACACCTGTGAAGCACCCAACTGAAGAGGCTGGAGGCAACTGGCTGTATAAATTGGAATTTCAGGGATAAGGTCTGTGCTCTATAAATTTGGGAGTCATTGGTATATAGATGCTATTTAAAGCCATGAGGCTAGATGAAATCTCTAAGGGATATGTATAAATAAACAAGAGAAAAGGTCCAAGGACTGAGATCTTGGGAACTCCAACAGGGGCACTCCAATATTCACCAGAAAGGACATATGAGGTAGGAGGTAAAAGTGGGGAGACCAGGAATGCAGTGTTTGGCATCCTGAATGTCAGCGGGGAAAGCTTTTCCAGGAGAAGGGTGTGGTCACACCCAAGGAGGTTCATCAGATTTAAGAAAATGGAAGTCACCGATCATTTTGATTAAAAGGTTTTGGCAGGATAGTGACCACAAAAGGCCACTGGAGTAAGGACAAACAAAAACGGGGAAAGTAGAGCTACAGACACAGCTCCCGTGGACAACATATTAAAGGAGCTTTGCTGTTAAGGGGAGCAGAGAAATGATACAGCAGCTAAAGAGAAATCACCTAAGGATTTATTCAGTTTTGATATTTGTTCTTAAGGTGGGAGCTATGGAACAGAATGTTTCATATTAATAAAAAATTAATAATAAAAATTGTCTAGCAGAGAAGGTGAAATTGATGATGCATCAGAAAGAAGCTGACAGGGGTTCTGACTAATTACTACATAATTCTATAGTAAGTAATATCTTTGAGAACTTGAGGATTGATGAGATTTAGGAAGCCATGGAGGGACTGGGCTGAAACACAGTATCCGTCCATCCATCCATCATATCCTCACCTGTTCATTACTCATCTTTATCGGCCATCAGACAGACTGCTCTAACACAAAGCATTTGTGTTCAAGTCACCTTTATTTCTCAATAGCGGCCCCAAAGCACAAGAGCAGCGATGCTGCCAATTCAGATCTGCCAAAAAGAAGCTGCAAAGTGCTTCCTTAAATTGAAAAGGTGAAAGTTCTCAACTTAATATGGAAAAATAAAATTGAGTGCCAACGTTCCTAAGATCTTCAATAAGGACAAATCTGTGAAACTGTGAAGAAGGAAAGAATTTTTGCTGTTGCACCTCAAACTGCATGATAAGTGCTTAAGATGGAAAAGGCATTCAATCTGTACAATAAGGTATTTTGAGAGAGAGAGGTGGCGAGATCACATTTGCATATTATAGTACATTGTTATAATTGTTCTATTTTATCATTAGTTATTATAGTTGATTTCTTACTGTGTCAAATTTATAGATTAAATTTTATCATAGCTGTGTATCCATCGAAAACAACATAGTAAATATAGGGTTCAGGACTATCCACGGTTACAGGTATGCACCCAGGGTCTTTGAACATATACGCCAGAGATAAGGGGGGAAACGGTATATGAATAACTGAAATAAGCATTTCATGACATAATATTTACTCGTATTATGTGCTGTGAATGCCACTCAGTTCTATTCTGTTCTCACCTATTTAACTTTGTAAATACCCAATTTGAAGAACAAGGGTCCAAAAAAGCGGAAGAAGCCATGAACTAAAAAGATGAAGTAGGACTGCTAGGCAACGGGGAGGGACCACTTGAGATTAATGGGGATGAATTTCAGTGAGTCCAATAGTCATGGGTGTAGGGTTTTATCCATCGTGTTTGGCTGCAAGGAGGCAGGCGTGGAGTAGACAGAGAACTAGATTTAACTAGGACTGGGGTTTTCCAGGCATCTGTGCCAAAGAATGAGGCAAGGGCATCTAGGATTTCTGTGGCGTAACTATGATGTCACAGCATGGAATCCAGGCGAGGTAAGGCTGTAATATGAGGTTAAGACGGAGAGTGAGAGAAGACAAAAAGGTGGTCAGTCAACGGACTGAAGGTCCAGCGGGGCTGGAAAAGTGAGGACCGCGCATCAGAGAGAGTGAGCTAGCAACACAGCACGTGGTGATGGGGAGGTAGGTGCTTGAAACTGAGAGTAAGGTAGGAACTAATTTTTTGATAAACACAAGGGCAAAGGTATGACTGTGGGAGTGAATGCCTGAGATAAGGGAAAGGACAAGATCCCTGGAGAAAAGAAGGTTAAGCAACCAAGAGCTGAGGGCTGGGGTGTTGAAAAGATCATTCATCTGGATACTGAAATAACCAACAAGCGTCACAGGACTTTTAAGCAGAAAAGGGCAATGAGCCAGGAGCTAAAAATATTAAAGAAGTGAGGAGGAGGAACAGGAAGTAGAGGACTCCAGCAGGCAGGGGCTGTAGAATAATCTGATGGCAAGGACTTCAAAGCAGGGTTTTCAGGAGGTGGATGGGAGAACGATCAGGAACAGCACTGAGGGGCCCGCTGGCTCCTCCTGTCCTTGTCCAGGCCCAGTGGCAAGAAGCGTGCAGAAGGGAAAGCAGCTTAAGAGGAGGTGGGAAAGCAAGGTCTTCACACAAGAGCCAGACTTCCACTGAACGAGAAGTAAAAGGAAGGACGCACACATATTACAAATGGCAGATCTGGAGATCATGTGGAAGTGCATCCGACGAGCAAAGAGGGGAGAGAAAGAGGCCCAGTTAGCAGAGGTACGGGAGCCCTATGAGGATAAACATCTAGTAACTGACTCAAGAAAGAAAACTAAAAAGAATGAAATTCTCCCATTTTCAGCAAAGTAGATGGGCCTAGAGAATGTTATGCTTAGTGAAATAAGTCAGATAAAGACAATTACTGAATGATAGGCTTCCCAGATGACTCAGTGGTAAAGAACCCACCTTTCAATGCAGGAGGCACAGAAGACGTGGGTTCGATCTCTGTGTCAGGAAGACCACCTGGAGGAGGAAATGGCAACCCACTCCAGTATTCTTGCCTGAAAAATCCCACGGACAGAGGAGCCTGGCAGGCTACAGTCCATGGGGTCGCAGAGAGTCAGACATGACTGAGCCCCTAGCACCCAAGATCACTTACATGCAGAATCTAAAAACTAATACAAGTCGATGTATATAACAAAACAGAAGCAGCCTCACAGATACAGAAAATTAAGGGTTACCAGTGGGGAGAGGGAAAAGGGGGACAAGATTGGGGTACGGCGTTAAGGGATACAAACTACCACATATAAAATAAATAAGCAACACTAATACATTGTACAGCACAGGGAATAATGGCAATTATTGTGTAACAATTTTTAATTTAAAAAATACTGAGTCACTATGCCATAGGCCTGAAACTAATACTGTAACTCAAACTATACTTCAATAAAAAATGAAAACTAAACAAATCTAATGATGTAATTGAAGTACACAGCATTCATATGAATGCCAGGACTTTTAACTAAATGACAGCGAAAACTGCTTTGACTCTCCTTTCCTTTCAACAGTGTCAGCGTAGTCACCATTCATATTACATTCTTTATCACTGTTTGACCTCTCATTCTCTTTCAAAGTGATTTTTCTCATTCTTTAACACCCTTAGTTTTTTAACCCATAGTTAAATCTTTAAATAAAGTTAGCAACAGAGTTGAACTTCCTAAAGAGGACACACTTTTCACTTATTAATTCAAAAACCAAAATATTTAAATTTTCTATGAGAAAGTTGTGGCTTGCCAGGTGGTCCAGGGATAAAGAATCTGCCTGCCAACGCAGGAGACACAAGCGGAACCAGTGTGATCCCTGGGTCGCCAGGATCCCCTGGAACAGGAAGTGGCAACCCATTCCAGTATTCTTGCCTGCAAAGTTTCATGGACAGAGGAGCTGGTGGGGTCGCAAAGAGTTGGTGCAACTAGGCATGCGCGCGCGCAAACGCACACACTACACACACACACACACACACACGAAAGTTGTTAATCAAACACAATTAAATACCAAACTAAAAAGGTTTAAGTTTGGTACCAATCAGTATACTTCAGAGAAAATCTAAACTCATTACAGAGTCCCCACAGAACCACCTAAAATTCACCCAAGGACATGGAAATTAAAAAAAATATGTTCAATTCTTGCTTGGTTGTACTGTCATCAAAATGCGGCATGAGCCCCACCCACTGGACACTTTATGTTACTGCAATATTACCCTTTAAAAACATTGGCAAATAGAGATTTTCATTCATTCACTTACTATTCATGGGTAATTATTTATTGACTATCTTCTATAGACCCTTGGGACACAATAGTAAACACAAAAGACAAAAATTTATGTCTTTATGGAGCTTGTATTTTAGTATAGAAGTATAAAATTTCTTATTTTGTTAACCACAAAATATACAGGAATAATCTGTGTACTGGGTTTCCTAGATAAGGAATCCAGGTTTACTGGATAAGGCTAAACAGTAAGACTTTGGACACTTGGTGAATAAAAGTTTTTTTTAAAGGTCTTTTAATTAACATTTACCAAATTTTTATTTTATTTTCTGGAGAAACATGAATTCACCTTTAAAGCACTGTGTTTCTCTATGGCAATAAAAGTACACATCCTGTGTATTCACTATCCCCTTGCATTTTTCTAGTTTTATGAATCTAGTATATGTTCATCATTTTAAATATTTTAGTTATTTTAACTTCACAAAAATGATATCATGCTGTGTGTGACTGGGGATGCCTTCTTTTTCCATTTCATATTGTTGTTTTTGTTCAGTCACTCAGTTATGTCCAACTCTTTGCGACCCCATGGACTGCAGGACACCAGACTTCCCTGTCCTTCACGAACTCCCAGAGCTTGGTCAAACTCAACTCCATCAAGTCAGTGGTGCCACCCAACAATCTTTTCCTCTGTCGTCCCCTTCTCCTTCTGCTCTCGATCTTTCCCAGCTTCAGGGTCTTTTCCAATGAGTCGGCTCTTTGCATCAGTTGGCCAAAGTATTGGAGTTTCAGCTTGAGTATTAGTTCTTCCAATGAATATTCAGGGTTGAATTCCTTTAGAATTGACTGGTTTGATGATCCTGCAATCCAAGGGACTCTCAAGAGTCTTCTCCAACACCACAGTTCAAAAGCATCAATTCTTCAGTGCTCAGCTTTCTTTATGGTCCAACTCTCACATCCATACATGACTACTGGAAAAACCCTAGCTTTGACTAGACAGATCTTTGTGGGCAAAGTAATGTCTCTGCTTTTTAATACTCTGTCTAGGTTTGTCATAACTTTTTTCCAAGGAGCAAGTGTCTTAATTTTATGGCTGCCATCACCATCTGCAGTGATTTTAGAGCCCAAGAAAATAAAATCTGTCACTGTTTCCATTGTTTTCCCTTCTATTTACCATGAAGTGATGGGACTGGATGCCATGATCTTAGCTTTCTGAATGTTTCATATTACATTGCTAAAATTCTTGATGGTGCAAATGTACCACAGTTCTTTTACCTAGTCTTCCATTTATAGGCATGTGAATTCTTTCCAGGTTTTTCCTATTGCAAATAGTACTTCTCTGATTATGCTGCCCAGGTCCCCAAGTGCATAAGTGTTAGAGGCTTTTTGTTTTTTTTAGCTGTATTCCCAGTATGGAATTGCTGAGTCACGGGCTATGCAAATGTTCAATTCAACAACTTTGAGAAAATGACAAGTTGTTATTTAGACTTACAGGAACAAATTACACTCCCTCTAGGAATTTATAATAGATTATTTGAAACTAAATCCTCTCAACACTTGATATGTTTAGACTTTTAAATTTGGGGCAGTAAATGGATACAAAAAGATGCCTCATCACGGTCTTGACCAGAGCCGTAAATGATGTCAAATAATGTCATCCCAGCTTTACTGGCCACGGGTGCGTCCTGTTGTGTGAAACGTTTGCCTACATCCCACCACCGCCCCCCGCCACCCCCAACTCAGGGTGTGTCATTTATGCTTTTCTTTCTATTTGTAGGAGCTCCTGATGTACTCTTTTATCTCTTTATTTTAAAATAATTTAAACTTACAGAAAGTTGAGAGAAGAATGCAAAGCATTTCTATGTATACTGTTTACCCATTCCACAGCTATTCATGTTTTGTTACATTTGTCTTACTTTTCTCTTTCTCTTCTCTTTCTCTTCCTGAATGTATGTGCACATGTGTGTGATTTTTTTTTCTCTGAATCATTTCAGACATGACAACTCATCATTCATCAATACTTTTGTGTGTATTTCCTAAAAACAAAGATAGTCTCCTACATAGCTAACTACAATGATCAAAATCAAGAGAATCACATTGATATGTTACTAGATACTCCATTCAAATTATGCTAATTGTCCAGTTTCTTGCCTGGTCCTGGATGTAATCCCAGGTCACATGTTGCTGTCATGGTCATCTCTCTTTAGTCTCCAGCCTAGAAAAGTTCCTTGCTCTTTTGCCTTTCATGACCTTGACACTTTTGAAAAAAGAAACAGGCCATTTACTTGGTAGACAGTCTCTTGTTTGGGGCCTTCCTCATAACTGCCTTTAAGTTACGCGTACTGGGCCCGAGTAGCACAGCAGCGATTCTGTGCCCTTCTCACTGTGTCCTTTATGGAGGCGCATGTTGTTGATTTGCCTCATAACTGGTGAACTTAACTTTCATTAGCAGGATAATTTCGTGTCTGGACAATTTCTCTACGATAAAGTTATGTGATAAGTGTTTTCAGCCTATTAATTGGAACCTAATTAAAAAGCATTTGGGAATACTTTTATACTATGTGAATATCCATCCCAGATCTCTCCCCATCCTCTAATAATCTCACTGTCTTAATCACAGTTTCACATTACTGATACCCCACACTTCAGAAATATCTTAGCTACTTTTTACCCTTTTGTCTTCTGTCTAAATTGTGAAAACAACCTAGCATGTTCCATGATTTTGAGCGCACTTTATTTGAATATATAATTCAAGTTGGGAAGAATTGGCATATTTATGCCATGGTCTTAGATGGGATATGTCTCTCCATTTGTTCAGTTCCTCTTTTATAGATCTTAATAAAGTTCTACAGTTTTCTTTATGGAGGTCTTGCAGAAATTCCTCAAGGCAACTGAACAACTGGTATCAAGAGATGTAGAGCTGAGCTTTGGGATAGAAAGAAAGATATGAAGGATCACCTTTACCTTGCACTGCAAATGAACCCAGGCTGGACTTGGCTTGGTTAAGCTCAGTTTGAAGTGGATATTGAAGTTGCAGCTAAACATGATGGACATTCAAGATTAAACGGTGAAATGTGTTTGACTTTAGGTACTTCAAATGGAATTAGATCACTCATCACTTCCTCCCCTTCTCCTGATCTGTGACCAGTGTTTAGCTGTCCCTCTTGAGAAGTCAGTAGAAGCTAAAGTGAATAGAGAAACTGTTAAGATCTGGGAGAAACTTAAGACAGAAGAAGAACATGAGGCCAGAATTCTATCATCCTCAATGAAAGATTGTTCTTCTGTGGGAGAGGACAGCAGCTTTGAGCAACGAGGAACCACAAGAAGGTCTGTAGGAGGAGATATTTAGGAAACTAGACAACATCCAGGAGGAAACATGTTTGAATAGATATTCAGAAAGTGAGGGACCACTGTTCCAAAATATTCCATTGTCACCAATCCACCCCACTGTAAGTTACAGTCAAAGGGGTATCAGGTCGCCACCCAGATGAAGAGATCACTAGACGGAATCCCCTGGTTTCTACTACTGACACCAAAGCCAGGTAGACAAAGGAAGATGTATGCGAGATGGCAAGGAAGAACCTTGCTAGCAACTTATAAATTCAACAGTGACCATCCCATGGTAGCTTAATATCCCAACAAGCTGAAAGAGCACAGCACCCAAGAGAGAACAGCTCTACGAGGGCCAGCACCATGTGGTCCCTCATGATTTGTCTTGATTCAGGCATAGAATTCAGAATACCAGGGAAGTCAGTGACACCATAGCATTCCTTTGAGAGTTGGTCATAGGAGTTTGCAGTCATTATTCCTGGCATTTAATAAAAGCAGTTTAGTAATATTTAACAAGCAGCTGAGAAAAAGAGAACAAGGATGTTATCTTGTGAAAATCAACATGCTTCACCAGTAACACTACACACCAGTCAGAATGGCCATCATTGAAAAGTCTACAAATAACAAAGGCTGGAGAGGATGTACAGAAAATGGAAAGTGAAAGTCATTCAGTCATGTCCGACTCTTTTTGGACCTCATGGACTGTATGTAGCCCTCCAGGCTCCTCTGTCCATGAAATTCTCCAGGCCAAATACTGGAGTGGGTTGCCATGCCTTCATCCAGTGATCCTCCCAACCCAGGGATCAAACCCAGGTCTCCTGCATTACTGGAGGATTCTTTACGATCTGAGCCACCAGGGGAGCGTGGAGAAAAGGGAACCCTGCTACAGTGTTAGTCGGAATGTAAGCTGGTACAGCCACTGTGAAAAACAGTATGGAGGTTCCTCAAAAAGCTAAAAACAGAATTACCATATGATTCAACAATCCTACCCCTAGGAATATATATTGCCAAAACTATAATACAAAAAAATACATGCACCCCTATGATCATAGCAGTGCTTTTGACAAGAGCCAAGACATGGAAACCACCTAAATGTCCATTGACTGATGAATGGATATAGAAGATGTTGTACATGGACACAACAGAATACTACTCTGCTGTTAAAAAAAAAAAAAAAAAAAAATGAAATAATGCCATTTGAAGAAAGATGGATGGAACTAGAGATTATTATACTAAGTGAAGAAAGTCAGAAAGCGAAAGACAAATAGCATATGATATCACTTATATGTGAAATCTAAAATATGACGCAAATGAACCTATATGTATGAAACAAATAGAATCATGGCCATAGAGAACAGACTTGTGGTTTCTAGGGTGGAAGGATGTGCGGGAAGGGTGGACTGGGAGTTTGGGGTTAGTAGATGCAAACTATTATACACAGAATGGAAAATGACAGGATCCTATACTGCATAGCACAGAGAATATATTCAATATCCTGATTAACCATAACAGAAAGGATATAAAAAAGAACGTGTATGTGTGTGTTTATAACAGAGTCACTTTGCTCTACAGCAGAAATTAACATTGTAAATCAACTATACTTTAATATTAAAAAAAAAAAAAGCCTCACCAGGATGAATGCCCTTTACGGAGATTTACCACACCTTTGGCACAGAAATGGGCCAAGAGAGCCCCTACAGGCAGGCCATGGTTTTCTCCAGAAAACAGTTCTGTGCTGCTCCCTCCCACAAACAATTCAAAGCTCAAAAAATGATTCTTTTAGCCTGACATTTTGAAAATATTTGTTAGTTTTCCACTATAGCTCTTAAAACTTAGTAATACATGCTCAAAATTTCAAATTTTAAGCAATGTAATGTCCTGACGAGTTTTCAACATAATTTAGCTGAAAAATGTAGTCCAAGTAACTAAATATATTGACCAATTATGTAAGTCAATTAAAGACTGCTGCCTAAAATGATGATTTTTGCTTTAGAGTGGTGTTTAAGTCATTTTCTTTGACAGAAATCAGATGCAGAACTAGTTTTCCATGAAGACAAATTCATGACAGCTCTCCTACACATACCCTACCACAGTTAAAATCCCATTTTGCCAGTAACTCATTCTGTGACCTGTGAAAGACTGCAACTTAATAATGTGTTTAGATTTAGAAGCTGTCAGATATGTGTTTATTTAATTTAAGCTGGTCAAAAACAGCTGCAGTGGAAGATATCAATTATTACAACTATCCTAGCCATCAGAAGTTAAATCAACTTATTATATAGTCAGTGGGGAAAAATGTAATTCAAGGCAGAAAAGGAAAAAATGAGAAAGAAATTCCAGTGAATTCAATTTGAGTAGAGGTCTGAAATGATTGACAATAGTTGCCAACTGATGAAATATTTTTACCACTAGCCTAGTCCTATTTGATGACATGTTATAATTAAGTTATTTTTACATAATATGATGTACACAAATGCAGAAAAATTTAAGATTTGTATTTATAAACACATAAGAACACATGTGGTATACACTTAACAGTTCTGATCTCCTTGGACCATGGGTGAGAAAGCTCAGAATATTTAACAGTAATCTGACTTGAGATCTTTGTCTTTAGCTTGATAAATCCAGCCAATGATCTTTGAAAACCGTCCCAAAAAAGATTTTAAACATTTCAGGGCATAGAAATACACTATACTGAACTTGGATAACTTTGGATAAACAAAGGTTGCATCCTTTACTTCTTAGTAGGAGACATATAATTCTGACTTCTTTTATTTCAATTTCAAAGGCTTCCATTGGCTTCTCTCTGAAACAGACCCAAAAGATGTCCTGTGTACCTCTGCCTTCACTTTTACTCACCACACTCTTTCTTCCTCTTGTGCAGATTGTTAGTGAGTAAAGGCTGGGACAACCTGAGATCAAAACCCAGCCTCTCTGCTTCCTAGCCCAGTGACCTGGAACACATGATTAAACCAGACTGCACCTCATTTTCCTCTCTGTATATCCAACTTTCAGAGGCTTGTGGATTTAAAATAACATGCATACTGTGCCTGGCTCATAATAACACCCAGAAAATTGTAGCTATTCTCTTCATCACACGGGTGCTGTCCTCTATTAACAGAGGTTGCCTCTCCCTGATACAGGGTTTTTCTTTGCTAACTAAACAATTTGGCCATTCTTTTTACACATTACTTTCACAACCTATTTACACCTACTTTCAACTAAATGAGCCATGTGGATCTTATTTTAAAATTAGTTATTCTGTTTCATTTTCTTCTGATGTGACCTGAAATTTAATGCTACATCATTATGTGAAGTGAGCACATGAAGAATAAGCTACCCCAGAATGTAGTAATAAATTGATACAGAGTTGCCACATGACCCAGCAATTCCATTCCTGGGCATATATCTGGACAAAACTATAAATGAAAAAGATACACGCCCCCCCCCCATGCTCATAGCTGCACTGTTTATACAATAGACAAGACATGAAACAACCTAAATGTCCAATTGTCAGATGAATGGATAAAGAAGATGTGGTACTTCTATACAATGAAATACTTCTCAGCCATTAAAAAAGAATGAAATGATGCCATGTGCAGCAACATGGATGAACCTAGAGATTATCATACTAGGTGTGAAGTACGTCTGAAGGAGAAAGGCAAATGCCATACGATATCTCTTATATGTGAAATCTAAAATACTACACAAGTGAGCCTATCTACAAAGCAGAAACAGACTCATAGACATATATAATAGACTTGTGGTTGCCACGGGACCAGAGGAAGGGATGAATTGGGAGTTTGGGATTAGCAGATGCAAACTATAATATATAGGATGGATAAAAAACAAGGTCCTATTGTATAATTCAGAGAACTATATTCAATATCCTGTGATAAACCATAATGTAAAAGAATATGAAAAAGTATATATATATATATATATATGTATGTTTAACTGAATCACTTTGATGTACAACAGAAATTAACATAACATTGTAAACCAGCTAGACTTCAATAAAATGTTTTCAAACAGAACAAGCCACCATGGAGGTCCCTGTAGGAGTGAAGCCCTCACAGATGACCGGCAGGGAGTGGGAGAAGGGCTCTAAGAAGTGGAATGCTGGCGTCCCTAAGAGGCTCCGAGAGTAGGAAAGCCTAGTCTAATGACCAGAAGGAGGATTTGGTGGTCAGACAGTCTCGGGCTCCCTTCCTCCTCTGCTCCCCCCATACCACTGGACCCCGATAGGTCATATTCCTGCTCCAAACCTCAGTTATCTCACCTGTAGGCCTGATATAATACTTACTTCATGGATTCATTGTGAGACTGGATATGGAGATGTATGTAAACATTTAGCTGGGACAGAAAAACACTCAGTAAAGGATGACAGCAGCAGTAGGAGGAGTGGTCTTCGTTTCTGAGATGCTGAAGGACACACAGTATATTCTTAGCTTGTTTTGCTTAGTTCTTTCATTGAAATGTAGGTGATGGTAAAAACGGTGATGTGCTCTTCGTGGGAGGCAGTTGCCACGTATTATCTGTACTGCGTATTTGATATTGACAGAGAGTACTCAGTGCTACTGGACAGACAAGAAACAAGTAGGATGCCTAAAACTCATAAGATGTGCTAAATAAAGATAGTAAGCAAGTGGCTTGTGAGACGTGAGCAGAATTCACAAGATGGGAATCTGGTTACGTACAGATAGTTGGCAATCAGCAAGACATGTTAAAGATAGAAGGACTGAAATACATGCTTTAAAAAGATGGACCATTAAGAACATTTACTTATATAGGGAAAATGATGGAAAGCCCAAATCAGGAGGTACAAATCAAGCCGCCTTCAAACAGACGCATTTCACCTCTCAGTTGGCCTGCCACTGGGGCCCCATTTTGGCTTTGCATGTACTCTGCCAAAGAAATACAGCTCAAGGCTGCCCAGCAAGCTAATTGGTGAGCTCCAGCTGTGGCAGGCATCCTTGCCTCTGTGGCAACAGAGCTGTGTTGGCTCCACAAACCCAGAGAAACACTGATGCAATAGACAGATAGTGGGCGAGAGGAAGTAGGGAGAAGGAGAGGGAGAGAGGGAATAGAGAAGGAAAGAGAGAGGACCTGGGAATAGTTGAAGAACACAGGATTCAGTAGTGTGGTCATTTCACTCCCCACTAAGTATGTCAACTTACCTCGAACCTCTTTTCTCTGTCTACTCAATGGATGTTTCCTGCTGATCCAATAAATCACGTGATTGGAGCGTGCTGACTTACCCTGTGAGGTTTCTGCTCTAGGACCCTCTGGGATCTTGCCTGGACTGTACTCAGACGCTACCGTTGCATCAAGATAATTTCCCACATGACATATTTTTCTTTGGCACCAGAATTTCTTTTGAGAGAAGAACCACTTGATAGTCTTATACAAATCCACCAAATTAGTGTTATTTTGCACCAAGAGCAATACAGCTTTCCCCTCACATTCTTCTAGGGAAAGCAAGTTGGAAACCTTGTTAATGTCTGAAGAAATGGTAATTTCATATGACACTGTAGCCTTTCCTTCCAGACCATTTTTTCTAACTATATTCCCTGTTGTTATCTGATCCCCTTTTATTTTATCATCATGGAGTTTTAGACTGTTTGCTTGGAGTTTTAGATTGTTTGCTTTTTTAATAACTAATTGTCAGCACTCCAGTTGTCACCATTACCCTGACTAGGCTAGAGATACAGCCATGCCAGGAAGAGCAACAGACACCCAAGCTCGTGGGAGAGTGACCACAGCCCGCCGGAAATCATTGACACCCAGCCGCATGCTTTTTTCTTTCTTTTATTTTCTTTTCTCCCTCCTTCTCCTCCTTCCTCCCTCCCTCCTTTTCTCTCCTGCTTCCTTCCTTCCTCCTTACCTTTCTCTCTTCTCTCTCTCATGTCTCTTTCTTTCTTCTTTTTTCAGCTTCTTTCATTTTTAACCCACAGTGCTCTTTTTCCCATCTCAAGAACCACACATGAGTCCACTTGGGGACTCCCCTGGAAATTATTTCTCTGCTCTGAAAATTAAGGTTTTGTTCACTATATCAAGCCAGCCTCCTGGACTTCTCAGAAAACGAGATCTTGCCTGGGAGATTCCTCAGTTCTTTGGGCACATAAGCCCCTGGAAGACCCACCTCACTAATTGGTCAGTGATGTTTACACTAATTTGAATCCCACTGATACACAAGTCTTAACCTCAAGCATCCGCCTCTTGCTACATGTACATAAAACCATGTCTTAACACCCAGGGGAAGGCCTGTAACAGGGTCAGTCTGTCTGGGAAAGTGATCAGGGGAAGCTGGAGTCATTTTCCCTCTGTGTCCTCTGTGGCTTTCTTCCAGTTCTCTCAGGCAATGCCCATCATCTTGTGTTCCCTTCAATAGAGCCTGAGAAAAATGTCAGATTCTTCAGAGTGCAATATCTACAAAATTTAAAAAGTAACGATAAAAAGAAAGAAACTTTCCTCTTGCTAATATTGTCTGCCAGAAAAGGTTGAGGAAACCCATTTACTCCACAATTAAGCTTAAATATAAAGAATCAAGGGCTTCCCCAGTGACTCCAGTGGTAAAGAACCCGCCTACAATGCAGAAGCCACAGAAGACGTGGGTTCAATCCCTGGGTTGGGAGGATCCCCTGAAGGAGGGCATGGCAACCCACTCCAGTCTTCTTGCCTGGAGAATCCCATGGACAGAGGAGCCTGGTGGGCTACAGTCCATGGGGTCACAAAGAGTTGGACACAACTGAAGCAACTTAGCACGACATGGCATAAAGAACCAAGGTTTATATTTCCTGTATAAATGCTAAGACATAGAACCAAGCTTTATACTTCCTTTCAACTCCCTGCATCAGCAAGCAAACCAACAACCAACCAACCAAGCAACAAGCAAACCAACTGGCAAACAACAGAGGGCACTGGATGGCTCATGATACTGGAAAGTCTAGCTTCACCAGGGCTCTGGCTCCATTCTCCCCAGTTCCCTTGGCATCACTCCCTTCCTTATACTGGCTCAGTCTTCGGACTAGTTACTCTCATAGTAACTAGATGGCTGCCCACCACGACCAGAACAGCTTCCTTATTCACATCACGAAAAGTGAGTCCGGAACTCAGGACAGAAATGCTGAGCTTCGAACAGACTGCACCACCCTCTGGCCAGGATAAAATCATGCACTGATTGGTTTACACCTGGGGTCTCTCAGCCAGTCCCTGGGGCATGTAAGCTCATCTCACAAGCTGCTAGTAGACAGCTGGTGTGTGTGTGTGTGGAGGGGTGTGTGGACATGTGCTCAGTCTTGTCCGCGACCCTTTACGACACCATGGACTGTAGCCCGCCAGGTTCCTCTGTCCATGGGATTTTCCAGTTAAGAATACTGGAGTGGGTAGCCATTTCTTAGTCTAAGGGAAGCTCCTGACCCAAGAGTTGAACCTGTGTCTCTTGCATCCCCTGCACTGGTAGGGGGACTCTTTGCCACTGCACCACTTGGGAAGCTGGAGGTGGGTTCAACTGCACCAAAACTGCAGGGCTGCTCCACAGCAGAGAGAACAGTGGTCTCCTGGATCAAAACTGGGTGCTATTAGAAGGACGGAAGAAAGGGAACTGATGATGCCTGGGCAACCAGCCATGTGCACTGTGCCCACAACATGGAATCCGCCAGAGTATAGATGCTCCATACATCCCCGAGAAATGTATTGTTTTATGAGACTTTATCAACTAATTTCCTCTAAGTCCACTATTGGCTCACTGAAAAGTTAATGGAACTCAAAGTCACTTTATTTCCTATTGCCTCACATCAACACGAAGCATTTTCCATAAGATGGAGTCATTTCAGAAAAACTAACACAGTTCTGCCTCCAGCTTCATAAAATTCAAACTGCTAAGAATAATTATTTAAGTTCCAATTTGACTACTGGCTGTTGAATTCAGACACGCCAGTCACTTAAGAACCAGATGTTTCAGCAGTCTGTCTTTAATACCTTTCTGCTTAATCTTATTTCCACACTGTTTTCCCATCAAAGTTAATTTCTTGCTGTCTTATCATGTGATTCAGCCTTCCAAAATTCAAATCTATCTCTGATTGAGCATTTTCACATTTCAAGCATACTTTTCTGACAGAGTCCAGAAGAATCAAATCTCAGGGGATAGGGCCATGTATTGTTTTACTATCATTCAGCAAATCTTTTCCAAGAAATTCTCTGGGGTTTCTGATATGTCTTTTGCTAGCTCCCAATCAGAGGGCCTCAGTATTTTAACTCATAATATTTCTGCTGAGCATAATGCATGGTTGGGTCAAAATACCTGCAGCTTGAATTCTGGTTCCTAGACTAATTTCCCCATGTTTACACAGAGGAAAACTTTTTCCAGAGGGCATTCAACTAACCTTCATGACGTGGTTTGTGCTTCAGCAATAAAAGCAGTGTGACTGAGTAAGTGGTTCCAATCAGACACTTGGTTAGACCCAACTTTCTCTAAGGAAGCCAAAGATTTATGGTTACCCTTGCAACCAAGACCTGTCTGAGCTCTGTCTCCTGACTGAAACTGACTGATGATTTCAGTTTCTTGTAGGAGCTGGAGCGGGGGATGCAGAATAAGATGTGAGTATGTTAAAACACATCCAGGATCTGTTCAATCAGGGAATGTAAGCTAACAGACACAGAGGCTATTGCCTTTACAGAGGAGGCAAGTGTACATTACTAACACTTCCCAAGAGCAGTGGATATGCCATGCCACACACGGCACATGGGTTAATGCCAGGGTCAGTCAGGGGGCAGAAGGAGTGAAGTGAAAGCATGGCCCACTATTGTATTTTCTACAAGAAGGAAGGAAGGAATGGGCAAGGTAGTGTAAGCCAGTTGAGCAAGCTCAGCTTTGGATGTTTTAATAATTTCAGTGGGCTTTTGGTTATAGGGTGGTCTCCAGTGGATGGCCAGTAGCTGGCCTTGAGATGATTTAGGGGAAACAGGCTCAGTATGTGAGTCAGATAAAGAAGGTGGTTGGTGATAAGGCCTTTGAATTGGTTGGTTTGCATATGAAAGTCTCATGGGCAAGGGACATTCCTGGTGGTCCAGTGGTTGAGAATCTGCCTTGCAATGCAGGGATGCAGGTTTGATCCCCTGGTTGGGGATCTAAGATCCCACATGCCCCTGAGCAACTCAGCCTGCAAGCTGCAACTACTGAGCCCATGCACTCCGGAGCTCAGGTGCTGCAAGGAAAGATCCTGCGTGTAGTAACTAAGACCGAAAGCAGCCAAATAAATGAATATTGGGGGAAAAAAAAGCCTCACAGGCAAGTTGTTCAGCTGTAGGAATTAGCTAGCCTTGGGAGGGCAGTCTCTCCAGGCTGAGCATCATAAAATATAGAAAACAGAAACCGTGATTAATAGAATGAGATAAAGGGAGAAGACATTAACACTTGCACAGGTTGTGCAAAGAACCAGGGCAAACGTCACGTGTATGAATGACAGCACAAATGTGTCTTGGATCATCGCTGGACTCTCAGACCTCCTTCCTATTTGCCTGACCCTTCAACACGCATGCTGCTTCTGCTAAGTCGTTTCAGTCGTGTCCGACTCTGTGCGACCCCATAGACGGCAGCCCACCAGGCTCCCTCGTCCCTGGGATTCTCCAGGCAAGAACACTGGAGTGGGTTGCCATTTCCTTATCCAATGCATGAAAGTGAAAAGTGAAAGGGAAGTCACTCAGTCCTATCCGACTTGTAGCGACCCCATGGACTGCAGCCTACCAGGCTCCTCCATCCATGGGATTTTCCAGGCAAGAGTACTGGAGCGGGGTGCCATTGCCTTCTCCAAACACCTATGCTACACCCCCTCATTCTGCACCAGGCCTCTCACAGAGAATGTCTACTCACACCCAATGCAAAAAGCTCCTCCTGTGTGTAGAGGTTTTTTCCAAAGTGGTGTGACTTGAAAAGCAGCTGGTCTTACACGAAGGTAACTTTGCTGTCTTCCTCCATTTCTCTACCAGTTATCCTGGACCAAGATAAAAGGGAGCAAAAACTGCATTTGCCTGAGCAGCCAGTGAGGAAACTCATTCTACCACCCAGATGTAGTACAGATGAGAATGGTGATATTCAGTCTCTCCCTCCTCGCTGCATCCAGTCACCAAGTCCTGCTGATTTTATCTTATAAAAACATTTTTAAATGATTCCTACTCCAAACCTCCCCTGCTGCCCCAGATTTAGGTCTTTATTATCTTTCACCCCAATTAGAACATTAACCTCCTAAATGGTCCTCCCACCTCTGGTCTTGTCCTCCACAAATTCACTCTCCACACAAATGAAGAAATCATTTAAAATGTCAATCCAGCTATGGTATCCTACTGTTAAATCCTTTCAATGGCCCCCTCATCTACGGAAGTAGTCCTCCTCAGACTCTTCAATTTACAGAACAATGTTTTTAATATTAGAAACTTACACAAGATGTCAAATTTACATTTTGCTAAAGAAAGACAATTTAAACTAATCTTCTATGAAAATCCTTACATGAAGGAAAAGGTAATTTAAAACTACACACACACACAAACGGAATGTAATCTCAGAAAAATTATCAGTCACTTCTATTGAATAAATTCATGTTTGTAAAAAAACTCTCTACACATCCCAAAGAAGTGAAATTGCTGCCTGCTGTTGGCTGCAATCTATAGTCGCGCGTGGCATCCGAAGCCTCCTGTGAACTGATCCCCGGCCACCATCCTTGGCTTCGCCTTCCAAGCTTAACCTCGAGCAGCTCCTCACTGTGCAGAGCTCACAGCCCACTGAGCACCACTGAGCTCTCGCCCACCTTGCCCTTGTTCAGCCTGTCTCTGCCGGCTCCCGCACGGATGGACTACTGCCTCCCACAGCCGCACCACTCCTTTGCACAGCTAACTTTGTGTACCCTGCAGCACTCAGAAAAGGAGTTCCATCCACGAGAACCCCTTTCTCACTCCTTACACACTTGTGTCCCCATGCCTAGAGATGAGTTTAAATAATTTAATAATGTGCTGTGCAAATTAGTATCCTTATCCTTAACATATTACATACACTGCACTTTGCATAATTACCTGCCTTTTCACATCTGTCTCCCGCTAGATGGCAGTTCTACAGGCCCGTAGTCAAGGATGATGGATTTTCACTTTTATGTCAACAGCATCTAGCAGAGCAACTCTTTTTTTTTTTTCTAATTTAATTTTTACAATGTTGTGTTGGTTTCTGTCATAGAACAACAGGGAATCAGCCATAATTATACCTAACTCTGCTTCCTCCCTAGCCTCCCTCCCCTCCCACCATCCTGTCCTTCCAGGCAACCTATCTGAAAAAGAATTTAGAGTAATGATAGTAAAGAAGTTCAAAAATACTGGAAATCGAATACAGAAAATGTAAGGAATATTTTACACATTTAACAAAGGCCTAGAAGAAATAAAAAATAAACCAACAGTGACAAACAACATAATCATTTATTTTATATTTTTAAAATTTATTTATTTTAATTGGAGGCTAATTACTTTACAATATTGTATTGGTTTTGCCATATGTTGACATGAATCTGCCATGGGTGTACACATGTTCCGCATCCTGAACACCCCCCCGACTTCCCTCCCCATCCCATCCCTTTGGGTCATCCCAGTGCACTGGCCCCGAGCATCCTGTATCATGCACCTGGACTGGCGATTTGTTTCACATATGATAACATAATCATTTAAATTAAAAAATACTCTAGAAGGAATTCATAGCAGCATAGTGACTCAACATAACATGGGTATTCAAAAATGTTTACTGGCTGAAAAGGTAAAGGAATAGATAGCTATATTTCAAAGAAATATGTGGTGATAAGAGATTAATTATGAAGCCATTTAAAATTCTTCAGAAGAAAGCTAATGTGTATATTAAGTTGTATTGGGTATACTTAATTTGCCCTTCTTTAGGTAGGTGGCATCACCTTTAGGTGGGACAGGCACCTTCATCCCCCTTCCCCCATCTCATTTTATTAGTTCAAGAGGGCAGTCAATTCTCTGCCTATTCCCAAATCCACAGATATCTCATTATCTGGAAAAATTTGAGGATGGGAAAATTGTGCTTAATGTTCTAAAATTTTCACAGTCAAAACAAAAAAGATGCTAAACATGATTTTTGTTGTTGTGATAATGCATCCCTCAGTGTAATGCTTATTCCCTGAAGAAAGTGTCTTTTAAAACAATTAACTGGCCACAGGATAACCAAAATATTGTACCCTTGATGGTAGTTACTGTGAAAACATTTTAAATGTTAAAACATCCCATGTTAAAACACTGCCAAAAATAGTCTTGATTCTGGCTCAGAACTCTAATGTGAAACTGGGATTTCCAACCCTGCAAATGGTGTCAGAGCAAGCCAATGGCACCTAATGAGTATTTAGTTTTTCCAGCTTTCACAAATAGGAGGGCACACATGAGGAGATAACTGAAATAGAACCACCATTTCACTGCGATGCCCAACAGTGAAATGGTTCTATTTTTAATTTTTGAGGAACCTCCCTCCTGTTTTCCACAATGGTTGCATCAATTTACATTCCCACTGCTAGTGCACAAGGCTCCCTTTTCTCTACATCCCATCCAACACTTGCTAGTTCTTGTCTTTTTAATAGTAGCCACTCTCACACGCATGTTATGATATCTCATTGTGGTTTTGATTGGCATTTCCATAATTATTAGTGATGTTAAGCATATTTTCATGTGCCTGTTGGCCGCTTATATACCTTCCTTGGAAAAATGTCTATTTGGATCCTCTGCTTAATTTTTAATCAGTTGTTTGTTCTTACATTGTTCGGTTGTATGACTTGTTTATTTTGGACATTAACCCTTTCTTGGATAAGATAGGTTGTCTTTCAAATTGTTGATGGTTCCCTTTGGTGTGCAGAAACTTTTTATTTCCTTGTAGTCCCTTGTTTATTTTTGCTGCTGTTTCCCTTGCCTGAGGAGACATATCCAAAAAGATGCTGCTAAAACTGATGACAAAGAGTACACTGCCTATGTTTTCTTCTAGGAGTTTTATGGTCTCAGGATTTATATTTAAGTCTTTAGTTCATCTTGAGTTAATTTTTGTGTATGATGTAAGACACTGGCATAATTTCATTCTTTTGCTTGTGACTTTTAAGTTTTTGTTGTTTCAAATTATCTTTTTATGTGTGAGTGTATTGCCAAGTGGAAGTATCTATTGTACATACAGACAGTACCTATCCATCTAAACACTAAAATTTGACTTCTTTGGTGGCACTGAATAAGAATCCACCTGCCAACACAGTGGACACTGATTTGATCCCTGGTCTGAAAGGATTCCACATACCACAGGGCAACTAAGCCCATGCACCACAACTACTGAGCCCCAGATCTAGAGACTGCATACTGCAGCTGCTGAAGCCCATGCACCAGGAGCCTGTGCTCCACAAGGAGACGCATGCACACTACAATAAAGAGTAGCCCCTGCTCACTGCAACTAGAGAAAGCCCACACAGCAACCAAGACCCGGCACAATTCCGTTCACTTCAGTCACTCAGTCGTATCCGACTCTTTGCGACCCCATGGATCGCAGCACGCCAGGCCTCCCTGTCCATCACCAACTCCCAGAGTTTACCCAAACTCATGTCCATTGAGTCGGTGGTGCCATCCAACCATTTCATCCTCTGTCATTCCCTTCTCCTCCTGCCTTCAATCTTTCCCAGCATCAGGGTCTTTTCAAATGAGTCAGCTCTTTGCATCAGGTGGCCAAAGTATTGGAGTTTCAGCTTCAACATCAGTCCCTCCAATGAACACTCAGGACTGATCTCCTTTAGGATGGACTGGTTGGATCTCCTTGCAGTCCAAGGGACTCTCAAGAGTCTTCTCCAAACCACAGTTCAAAAGCATCAATTCTTTGGCACTCAGTTTTCTTTATAGACCAACTCTCACATCCATACATGACTACTGAAAAGGAGCCAAAATGGCGGAGGAGTAGGACGGGGAGAACACTTTCTCCCCCACAAATTCATCAAAAGAGCATTTAAATGTCTAGTAAATTCCACAAAACAACTTCTGAATGCCGGCAGAGGACATCAGGCACCCAGAAAAGCAATCCAACTCTTCGAAAGGAGGTAGGAAAAAATATAAAAGACAAAAAAAGAGACAAAAGAGGGAGGGACGGAGTTCCGTCCCGGGAAGGGAGTCTTAAAAAGAGAGAAGTTTCCAAACACCAGGAAACCTTCTCACTGCCGAATCTGTGCCGAGCTTTGGAAGCACAGAGGGCAACATAACAGGAAGAAAAAATAAATAAACAATTAAAACTTGAAGATTGCGAGTCCTACGGTAACTCCCTCAGCGGAGAAGCAGCGCAGACGCCTGCACGCGCCATTAGCAAGCGGGGGCTGGGCAGGGAGGCGCAGCGTGGGCTGCATCGCTTAGAGTAAGAATCTGGCCTGAATACCCTGAGCACTATCTGAGCGAAATAATTTGGGCTAGCAAACCAGACTGTGGGATATCTACCACGCGAAAAGCCAGCCCTAACCTAAGACCGCCAGGCCCACGCACGGAACAAAGGACTGAACAGAGATAGCCGGCTGCAGACCTTCCCCCTCCGGTGACAGGCAGCCAGAACCGGAAGGGGGCAATCGCAGCCCCAGAGAGACATTATCTATAAAACTGTAAGCAGGCCTCTTTGCTAACTAAAACTTCTTGGGGGGTCTGGACGGTTAACATCTGCCTGAGAAGGTGCGCCGGTTTTACACCCAGATAACCGAGTGGCGGGGAGGCGATAAGTCGCAGCATTGGCGCTCGCCAAACACCTCATCACTTGAGCTGCTCGGACCTGGGAAGAGCACAAAACTCAGGCCCAACTGAGTCTGCGCCTCTGAGGACTACCCGAGTGCCTGAACCTGAGCGGCTTGGACCTGGGAGGTACATGCAACCCAGGGCCGGCCTTGGATTGTTCCCGGCGGAACAACCTAGAGCCCGAGCAGTGTGGGCAGGGAGGCTACACGCGCCGTGAGCGGGGGCAGACCCAGTGTGGCTGAGACACTGCGAGCGCACGCCAGTGTTATTTGTTTGCAGCATCCCTCCCTCCTCCCCACAGCGACTGAACAAAGAGAAGAAATACAGCTCCACCCATCAGAGCACCGACACAAGCTTCCCTAACCAGGAAACCTTGACAAGCCACCTGTACAAACCCACACACAGCGAGGAAAAGCCACAATAAAGAGAACTCCACAAACTGCCAGAATACAGAAAGGACACCCCAAACTCAGCAATTTAAACAAGATGAAGAGACAGAGGAATAGCCAGCAGATAAAGGAACAGGATAAATGCCCACCAAACCAAACAAAAGAGGAAGAGATAGGGAATCTACCTGATAAAGAATTCGAATAATGATAGTGAAATTGATCCAAAATCTTGAAATTAAAATGGAATCACAGATAAATAGCTTGGAGACAAGGATTGAGAAGATGCAAGAAAGGTTTAACAAGGACCTAGAAGAAATAAAAAAGAGTCAATATATAATGAATAATGCAATAAATGAAATTAAAAACACTCTGGAGGCAACAAATAGTAGAATAACAGAGGCAGAAGATAGGATTAGTGAATTAGAAGATAGAATGGTAGAAATAAATGAATCAGAGAAAATAAAAGAAAAACGAATTAAAAGAAATGAGGACAATCTCAGAGACCTCCAGGACAATATTAAATGCTACAACATTCGAATCATAGGGGTTCCAGAAGAAGAAGACAAAAAGAAAGACCATGAGAAAATACTTGAGGAGATAATAGTTGAAAACGTCCCTAAACTGGGGAAGGAAATAATCACCCAAGTCCAAGAAACCCAGAGAATCCCAAACAGGATAAACCCAAGGCGAAACACCCCAAGACACATATTAATCAAATTAACAAAGATCAAACACAAAGAACAAATATTAAAAGCAGCAAGGGAAAAACAACAAATAACACACAAGGGAATTCCCATAAAGATAACAGCTGATCTTTCAATAGAAAGTCTTCAAGCCAGGAGGGAATGGCAAGACATACTTAAAATGATGAAAGAAAATAACCTACAGCCCAGATTATTGTACCCAGCAAGGATTTCATTCAAGTATGAAGGAGAAATCAAAAGCTTCTCAGACAAGCAAAAGCTGAGAGAATTCTGCACCACCAAACCAGCTCTCCAACAAATACTAAAGGATATTCTCTAGACAGGAAACACAAAAATGGTGTATAAATTCGAACCCCAAACAATAAAGTAAATGGCAACGGGATTATACTTATCAGTAATTACCTTAAACGTAAATGGGTTGAATGCCCCAACCAAAAAGACAAAGACTGGCTGAATGGATACAAAACAAGACCCTACATATGTTGTCTACAGGAGACCCACCTCAAAACAGGGGACACATACAGACTGAAAGTGAAGGGCTGGGAAAAGACTTTCCATGCAAATAGGGACCAAAAGAAAGCAGGAGTAGCAATACTCATATCAGATAAAATAGACTTTAAAACAAAGGCTGTGAAAAGAGACAAAGAAGGTCACTACATAATGATCAAAGGATCAATCCAAGAAGAAGATATAACAATTATAAATATATATGCACCCAACATGGGAGCACCGCAGTATGTAAGACAAATGCTAACAAGTGTGAAAGGAGAAATTAACAATAACACAATAATAGTGGGGGACTTTAATACCCCACTCACACCTAAGGATAGATCAACTAAACAGAAAACTAACAAGGAAACACAAACTTTAAACGATACAATAGACCAGTTAGACCTAATTGATATCTATAGGACATTTCATCCCAAAACAATGAATTTCACCTTTTTCTCAAGCGCACATGGAACCTTCTCCAGGATAGATCACATCCTGGGCCATAAAGCTAGCCTTGGTAAATTCAAAAAAATAGAAATCATTCCAAGCATCTTTTCTGACCACAATGCAGTAAGATTAGATCTCAATTACAGGAGAAAAACTATTAAAAATTCCAACATATGGAGGCTGAACAACACGCTGCTGAATAACCAACAAATCACAGAAGAAATCAAAAAAGAAATCAAAATTTGCATAGAAACGAACGAAAATGAAAACACAACAACCCAAAACCTGTGGGACACGGTAAAAGCAGTCCTAAGGGGAAAGTTCATAGCAATACAGGCACACCTCAAGAAACAAGAAAAAAGTCAAATAAATAACCTAACTCTACACCTAAAGCAACTAGAAAAGGAAGAAATGAAGAACCCCAGGGTTAGTAGAAGGAAAGAAATCTTAAAAATTAGAGCAGAAATAAATGCAAAAGAGACCATAGCAAAAATCAACAAAGCCAAAAGCTGGTTCTTTGAAAGGATAAATAAAATTGACAAACCATTAGCCAGACTCATCAAGAAACAAAGGGAGAAAAATCAAATCAATAAAATCAGAAACAAAAATGGAGAGATCACAAGAGACAACACAGAAATACAAAGGATCATAAGAGACTATTATCAACAATTATATGCCAATAAAATGGACAACGAGGAAGAAATGGACAAATTCTTAGAAAAGTACAACTTTCCAAAACTCGACCAGGAAGAAATAGAAAACCTTAACAGACCCATCACAAGCACGGAAATTGAAACTGTAATCAAAAATCTTCCAGCAAACAAAAGCCCAGGTCCAGACGGCTTCACAGCTGAATTCTACCAAAAATTTAGAGAAGAGCTAACACCTATCCTGCTCAAACTCTTCCAGAAAATTGCAGAGGAAGGTAAACTTCCAAACTCATTCTATGAGGCCACCATCACCCTAATACCAAAACCTGACAAAGATCCCACAAAAAAAAAACTACAGGCCAATATCACTGATGAATATAGATGCAAAAATCCTAAACAAAATTCTAGCAATCAGAATCCAACAACACATTAAAAAGATCATACACCATGACCAAGTGGGCTTTATCCCAGGGATGCAAGGATTCTTCAATATCCACAAATCAATCAATGTAATACACCACATTAACAAATTGAAGAACAAAACCATATGATTATCTCAATAGATGCAGAGAAAGCCTTTGACAAAATTCAACACCCATTTATGACAAAAAACTCTCCAGAAAGCAGGAATAGAAGGAACATACCTCAACATAATAAAAGCTATATATGACAAACCCACAGCAAACATTATCCTCAATGGTGAAAAATTGAAAGCATTTCCTCTAAAGTCAGGAACAAGACAAGGGTGCCCACTTTCACCATTACTATTCAACATAGTTTTGGAAGTTTTGGCCACAGCAATCAGAGCAGAAAAAGAAATAAAAGGAATCCAAATTGGAAAAGAAGAAGTAAAACTCTCACTATTTGCAGATGACATGATTCTCTACATAGAAAACCCTAAAGACTCCACCAGAAAATTACTAGAACTAATCAATGATTATAGTAAAGTTGCAGGATATAAAATCAACACACAGAAATCCCTTGCATTCCTATACACTAATAATGAGAAAACAGAAAGAGAAATTAAGGAAACAATTCCATTCACCATTGCAATGGAAAGAATAAAATACTTAGGAATATATCTACCTAAAGAAACTAAAGACCTATATATAGAAAACTATAAAACACTGGTGAAAGAAATCAAAGAGGACACTAATAGATGGAGAAATATACCATGTTCATGGATTGGAAGAATCAATATAGTGAAAATGAGTATACTACCCAAAGCAATTTATAGATTCAATGCAATCCCTATCAAGCTACCAACAGTATTCTTCACAGAGCTAGAACAAATAATTTCACAATTTGTATGGAAATACAAAAACCTCGAATAGCCAAAGCGATCTTGAGAAAGAAAAATGGAACTGGAGGAATCAACCTACCTGACTTCAGGCTCTACTACAAAGCCACAGTTATCAAGACAGTATGGTACTGGCACAAAGACAGAAATATAGATCAATGGAACAAAATAGAAAGCCCAGAGATAAATCCACGCACCTATGGACACCTTATCTTTGACAAAGGAGGCAAGAATATACAATGGATTAAAGACAATCTCTTTAACAAGTGGTGCTGGGAAATCTGGTCAACCACTTGTAAAAGAATGAAACTAGAACACTTTCTAACACCATACACAAAAATAAACTCAAAATGGATTAAAGATCTCAACGTAAGACCAGAAACTATAAAACTCCTAGAGGAGAACATAGGCAAAACACTCTCTGACATACATCACAGCAGGATCCTCTATGATCCACCTCCCAGAATATTGGAAATAAAAGTAAAAATAAACAAATGGGACCTAATTAAACTTAAAAGCTTCTGCACATCAAAGGAAACTATTAGCAAGGTGAAAAGACAGCCTTCAGAATGGGAGAAAATAATAGCAAATGAAGCAACCGACAAACAACTAATCTCAAAAATATACAAGCAACTCCTACAGCTCAACTCCAGAAAAATAAATGACCCAATCAAAAAATGGGCCAAAGATCTAAATAGACATTTCTCCAAAGAAGACATACAGATGGCTAACAAACACATGAAAAGATGCTCAACATCACTCATTATCAGAGAAATGCAAATCAAAACCACTATGAGGTACCATTTCACGCCAGTCAGAATGGCTGCGATCCAAAAGTCTACAAGCAATAAGTGCTGGAGAGGGTGTGGAGAAAAGGGAACCCTCTTACACTGTTGGTGGGAATGCAAACTAGTACAGCCACTATGGAGAACAGTGTGGAGATTCCTTAAAAAACTGGAAATAGAACTGCCTTATGATCCAGCAATCCCACTGCTGGGCATACACACTGAGGAAACCAGAAGGGAAAGAGACACGTGTACCCCAATGTTCATCGCAGCACTGTTTATAATAGCCAGGACATGGAAGCAACCTAGATGTCCATCAGCAGATGAATGGATAAGAAAGCTGTGGTATATATACACAATGGAGTATTACTCAGCCATTAAAAAGAATACATTTGAATCAGTTCTAATGAGGTGGATGAAACTGGAGCCTATTATACAGAGTGAAGTAAGCCAGAAGGAAAAACACCAATACAGTATACTAACGCATATATATGGAATTTAGAAAGATGGTAACGATAACCCTGTATACGAGACAGCAAAAGAGACACTGATGTATAGAACAGTCTTATGGACTCTGTGGGAGAGGGAGAGGGTGGGAAGATTTGGGAGAATGGCATTGAAACATGTGAAACGTCATGTATGAAAGGAGATGCCAGTCTAGGTTCAATGTACAATGCTGGATGCTTGGGGCTGGTGCACTGGGACGACCCAGAGGGATGGTGTGGGGAGGGAGAAGGGAGGAGGGTTCAGGATGGGGAACACATGTATACTAATTAAATAATTTTCTATTAAAGAAAAAAAAAATTAAAAAAAAAAAACTAGATGGACTCTTGTTGGCCAAGTAATGTCTCTGCTTTTTAATATGCTATCTAGGTAGGTCATAACTTTCCTTCCAAGGAGTAAGTGTCTTTTAATTTCATGGCTGCAGTCACCATCTGCAGTGATTTTGGAGCCCTAAAAAATAAAGTCAGCCACTGTTTCCACTGTTTCCCCATCTATTTCCCATGAAGTGATAGGACCGGATGCCATGATCTTCATTTTCTGAATGTTGAGCTTTAAGCCAGCTTTTTCACTCTCCTCTTTCACCTTCATCAAGAGGCTCTTTAGTTCTTCTTCACTTTCTGCCATAAGGGTGGTGTCTTCTGCATATCTGAGGTTATTGATATTTCTCCCAGCAATCTTGATTCCAGCTTGTGCTTCCTCCAGCCCAGCGTTTCTCATGATGTACTCTGCATAGAAGTTAAATAAGCAGGGTGACAATGTACAGCCTTGATGTACTCCTTTTCCTATTTGGAACCAGTCTGTTGTTCCATGTCCAGTTCTAACTGTTGCTTGCTGATCTTCATACGGATTTCTCAAGAGGCAGGTCAGGTGGTGCGGTATTCCCATCTCAGAATTTCCCAGTTTACTGTGATCCACACAGTCAAAGACTTTGTCATAGTCAATAAAGCAGAAATAGATGTTTTTCAGGAACTCTCTTGCTTTTTTGATGATCCAGCAGATGTTGGAACTCTTTTAACTTTCTGCCTTTTCATACTGTTCATGGGGTTCTCAAGGCAAGAATACTGAAGTTGTTTGCCATTCCCTTCTCCACTGGACCACATTTTGTCAGAACTCTCCATCATGACCCATATATCTTGGGTGGCCCTACATAGCATGGCTTAGTTTCACTGAGTTAGACAAGGTTGTGGTCCATGTGATTAGATTGGTTAGTTTTCCGTGATTTTGGTTCCAGTCTGCCTGCCCTCTGATGCCCTCTCTCAGTGCCTACTGTCTTACTGGAGTTTCTCTTACCTTGGAAGTGGGGTATCTCCTCTCTGCCACTCCAGCACCATGCAGCCACCGCTAGCCACTCAAGACCCAGCACAGTCAAGAATAAATAATTTTTTAAAATAAAATAAACACTAAAATGTAATGCAATAAAGTAATGCTTTTTATTAGATGAGAAACATAAACATTGCAATCATAAACAAAGCACTCTAACCAAAGAATGTTAAAAGTGTTTTCTTTTGACATCTACTTTATCTACCTGCAGTTAGGAATGGTAGGGCCCAGGAAAAGCTTAGCCAACAGAAAGCCAGCACTCGCAAGAAGCTCTACTCAGGAAGCAGGCTGCAGATGCCCAAGACAAGCTGCCACCTTGGCTTCCCTGGAGCCCACAGGCCCACTCTGACTGCCGGTCCCATCATGGGGCTAGTTTGAGGTGAGAGGTAAGAGGGAAGAGTAGCAGGTAGGCGGAAACTTCTGTCACGACTGTCCATCCACACCAACTGTATGGATAAGAACACCCAGCATTTTTGATGTGCACCTGCCACTCTCAGCAAACATTGAAATGTGCTTAAGCAAAAAAATTATTAATGCTGGGAACAAAAGCCATTTTCTCTACAGTCAGTGGATACTATTTATCCCTTTCAGCCATGTTTTCACCAAGATGCTCTAAAAGAGGCTGCTCCTAGTGTACTGCCAGTCAGGCAAGCCAGGATCAAGGGTAACAAAGCTTCTTCAGTTACAACTACTCATCCAAATGAATACAAAATGAATACAAATTTATTAGAGAGCCAAAATCAATCTCTGTTATTCACATGGCAACATGGTGAAGTGTGGCAACAACATTTGCATTCCAAGGTCAACTTTTAACTCTAGCCACACTTCCCTCTGACTTGAGAAAGAGAGCCTTGTGGGGAAGAGAACAAGATTAACACCCCCACCTCCTCTCCAAATACAATCAGGGTTCATAAAGCTCATAATAGATAACAAATGCAAAAAAGGGGGAAAAAAGCATATCTCAATATATACACAACAACAGAGGAAGACCACTCCCTCTCTGGGCTTCCTTGGCATCAGGCAAAGCATGACTATTCACAACAATAATTCCTAAGCTGGCTAGGACAATGCTCTCAAATTCACAGGTAATCAGGGAGTATTGAATAATTTCCTGAACTAGGATAACAGTCACCATCAAAAAAAATTTTCTTTCTCCTTACTTGAGATGTTTTCACACATGAGATTTCACAATATCCCAGATTCTTTACTTAATATTAAACTATTAATACACAGAGGACATCCTCAGAGCTCAAATATGAGCACTATTAATATTCTCAGCTATTTCTACACTTACAGATCAGCAAATATTTTATCAGACTACCCAACTTACTGTTGTAAGTGAACAGTAATAGCCAGTTCTGTATATTTCTTATCCTGTTCATCAAAGAACATCACACTAGATGTATGACTAGTCCAATAGGAAGGAAGTTCAATTAGTTCAATGGGTATTTTGTTCCCCTCCAACGTGCATAGTAAATTTCACTATTCGGTCTCTAAGTCCTTGACTCTTCTATGACTCACCTAGTCTAAGGAAAATCTTGCATAAGGGTGGATAGTTGCAAACCCCAGTGGAAACATTGGTATTTTTTATTATTTATTTTTATTTTTGGCTGCGCTAGGTCTTCAGCGCTGCGTGTGGGCTTTCTCTGGTTGTGGTGCTCGGGCTTCGCATTGCAGGGCTTCACTTGTTGTGGAGCACAGGCTCTAGGGCACTCAGGTTTCAGTAGCTGTGGATAGAGGGCTCTAGAGCACAGGCTCAGTAGTTGTGGCACTTGAACTTAGCTGCCCCGCGGCATGTGGGATCTTCCTGGACAAGGGATCGAACCCCTGTCTCCTGCATTAGCAGGCAGTTCCTTTACCACTGAGCTACCACAGAAGCCCGGAGGCATTGGTATTAGTGCTGAAGTAAACTTTAGAGGAATAACTATACTTGCTTATGGGACTGTTCACAGCCTTGCTAAAAAGCCTACTCTTCCTGAATACCTAGATTGAAAAATTCTAATAATTTAAATGTGAGATTTCATTGATAAACCTTTAGTTCCTGTGTAAGCTTCTGGTCCCTGGAAATATGTATGACTAACCCAAAATACTGGCTGTGTTTCCATTTTAAACCTATCCATTATTCTTCCTCACCACAGTACTGTCAAATTCTTCCACCCTGCATGTCACTGGTAAGCTCTCTTAACTGCTTCTATGTCCTTTGGATGTTCTACTGTGCACAGAGGATTCACAGAGGTTCTCACTTTAATGTGTAGGGAATTTCCATTTCACACCATCAGTTCCCTAGAAACCATCAACTGGGAACAACTTCTAGTTAGTAAAGGCACAATTACTCTTTATATAAAGGAAACCAAAGGAGTTGTTTGGAAGTTGAACAAACATCTTAGACATTCCTATGAAGGGAATGCTATATCTGCTACCCAAACCCAGAGACGTATACTAGATCTAAGATTAGATGGAATATGTAAAAGCATGAACTTGGCAGTTTAAGACATATTGCCGATTTTCCACTATACCATTAGGGGAGAGTGCTAGTTAGTATTATAGCAGCAATACTAACACCACCCTATTGGCTTGTTTTCTTCCTGCTTTCAGTAAACTTGCACCAGCTCCAGTGAAGTCTGCCCCAGGATACATCACTCAGAAACCTGTAGAACTGCTTAGAGGTAGAACTATGCGCTCCACTGCAACTAGTCCAACAACTAGCACTCAGGCGGTAAACACTGCCCTGGGGTGAAGCCCATGAAAAGACTTAAGCCCAGGAAAGACTCACAGAAGTTGCACAAAAATTCTTGTTTTTATAATATCTTCCCAGGAAGTCAGAAAATAGTTGGATTTTAGTTAAAGAGATGGAATCTACCCTCAAAATGGAAAAACTACAGAAAAATACTCTTATTAATTAATCAATAGCTTAATTTGGCTAAATGATCATAGTAAGTCAGTACAATTTATCACTGTAGTTAGAAGCATACCCTATCGTATCCTCATAAAACAGGATACTAGTGAAATATGTGAAGACATGACAACCCTTTAGCCTTTTGTCACTTCAGAACTTAAAAAAGACAAAGGCTGACCAGGATTTGACATTCAGATACATACTTGCTTAGTACAAGCTGAGTTAGGAGATAGCTAAACATTGATTCTTACTAAGTTATGATGTTCTTAGGAAGTTCCTATTTGGACATTGATGGTTATCAACCTGGTTGCACCTCAGAGTCATCTAGGAAGCTTTACAAAGTTATCAAATGCCAGATCAATTAAATCTGGAGGGTGGAGCCCCAAAATCAGTATATTCTTTGTTTCCCCAGATGATTCTGCACATCCCCAGATGTGCAGCCAGGCTCTACACCACTGATACATCCCTTTCAGAAAGCCATTGGCATGAAAGCCATTTGTATCTAGATAGTTTTGTTTTTTCCAAATTCCACAAGGAAAGGGGACTTTTAGAAAAAGGCAGTTTACTGTTTGGTAAATGCTGGTTCTCACAGGTTATCTGAGTGCTGATTGAAGAGGAGCAAGTCCTTGTCTTGGCAGAGGAGACAGAGTGTCAGGCTTTAGCAGCTGCCTCCAAAAACAAAGAATGCCCAGATGTCCATAAGAATCATGATTATGTATGCTGACCTCAGATTTAATCATCATGGGGATTTATGAAGGTCCAGGCTGACACCAGCAGAGGAAAGAGCTAAAGAAAGTCGTACCACGTTTTCTCCTCAAAGCCATCAAAAGACACAGTGCCCCAGAACACGTGCAGCAAGGTGATAACCAGTAACCTAAAGGCTGAATTTAGGAAGAACTGGGGAGGGCTCCATGAATGCCCACTGTGCCTGGCCCCAAGGAGTCAGGGTATTTACAAAGGAAAATATTCCACTCATGATTCCAAGGCCCAAGCCAGAACCATAAGCCAGCAATCCACCGAGGGTGCTGTTTCATCTGGGTTTATACTCTTCAAACCTTCACCGGCTCTTTTAAGTTCATAATATGCAAACCAGAACATTTCTTGGATAAGGACTGAGACTAACACTCCTAAGATCAGCAGATATTTCTGTATTGGTCCATCTTAGTTGTCAGTAATGGTTGCTGCCCTGAACCAAACAAGGGAGGAAAGCCACAGAGACATAAGCAGAAGAAAACTCTGATGGTGAGGAAGATGATGCTCAAAGACTCAGTGACAATGGTGCAATGCAGAGGGCAAGCCCAGGACGAATGGCAATGAAAGTGCAGTCAAAAAGGACAGACACCCTCAAACCAACCCGGAAGCCACATAGGGACCTGATGGGATGTGGGGGCACTGAGCCCTGACAGAACTGAGCGTGGGGGTGAAGGGATCACCAGGAAGAGCAGAAAAGTGGAGGCAGGTTCTGTTTCTAGATTATTTTCTTCAAGCTGGCTACTTCTATCTGCCATATCATTTGCTCTATTTCCAATGCATTCGTCATCTCATTTACAGTAAGCCCCCTACATACAAATGAGTTCTGTTTTTAAGTCAAATCTGTTGGTAAGTCCAACAGAGTTAGCCTAGATACCCAATTAACACAATTGGCTATATACCACTGGTTTTACACTTGCTTGTGGACATCCTGGGCTTGAAATACTGTACTATTGTACTTTACATAGTACTGTACAGTAAAGTACACAAAAGCACAACCACTTGTAGAAGATGCACACATGTGACAATGTAACCCAAACACATGCACTAACTCATGTACTTGAACATACGAACATGTTTGTGTTTTTGATGGGGAACACATGTATACCTGTGACGGATTCATTTTGATATTTGGCAAAACTAATACAATTATGTAAAGTTTAAAAATAAAATAAAATTTAAAAAAAATAATAAAACGGGAAAAAAAAAAAAGATTGCAACTTGAAGGTTCATATGTAGGGGACTTACTGTATTGAGTTCTTCAGCTCCAGAACTTTCAGGGTTTTTTTTGTTTGTTTGTTTGTTTAGCATTTCTACCTCTTTGGTGACATATTCATTCTGTTCATTCATTTTACTCCTGAACTCAATGAACTACCTTTCTGAGTTTTCTTGTTTTCTTGTAGCCCATTGAGTTTCTTCACAACAGCTGTTTTGAATTCTCTATCTGTTAGATCACAATACTTCATGACTAAGTTTGGTTTCAGGAGAATTGTTGTTTTCTTTTTGCAACACTGTGTAACTGTGATTTTTCATGGTGCTTGGTGAGTTGTTTCTCTGACAGCACATTTAAAGTAGGGAACACATTTCTTATTTAGGTGAATCACTGTTTAATTTAATTCTGAAAATTAACAGGTTGATAATTATAGGACTTTCTCTTTTTTTAAGTTGGTGGTTCTATAGCACAAGCTCTGGTTTCTCTTCCCTGAGTTGCCTCTGGCTGTATTTGAGAATCAACATGTTCCATTCTCCATCACCTCCGCCAGAAGTTGCGAGGACTTGTGCTTCCAGGATTGCTAGTGCCTTGCTGCTGCTGCTGCTGCCAGTGCTGCTGCTGACCCTGATGCTGCCTCTGAAGGCACCAGGTTGGCAGGCACCTCCACCATGCCCAAGGTCACCTGGGTTGTGGGCACTGCCACTGCAGAAGGGGGAGGTTGGTGGGGAGGGAACAAGGGTCAGGGGGGTCTGCTGTGTATCTAGGGTGGTTGGGGTCACAAGCCTGCCGCCCTGGGTAGGGATGCTAGAGTCTCGGGTGCCATAGCGGCTGGAAGAACCAGGGTCACAGACCCTGCCACCACTGCTGCCCAGTTCCCTGTGGCCATGGGTGCTGTTGTGGCCAGGAGGCTAAAGATCTGTGCCTACTCTTCTGCTGCTACTAGTTTTCTGGGGCTATGGGCTCAGTTTCCGTGACTGGGGGCCAGGATCACTGACACTGCCTCCTATTCCCCCAGTTCTGCCTCTTCCATGTGCTCCAGTCGCCTAACTTCAGATGTACACAAGTATGGATCTCTCTGGCATCCTGCTGTGTTGGGACACCTTGGCTGAGCTATGAATGTCTTCGCTGAGCTATGCATGTCTTATTAGTTGTAGATTGAATCGGGGGTACAGGGAGTCTCTCCTGTGTCTATATCCACCATGTTTTGACCACTAATCTGACTTAAGAATTTTTCTCACCACTTAGTCCTTATTATGATTATATTAAGTATCAATCTGTGAGGGAAAAAATGGGCCTAAAGAAGTTAAATGACTTTTCAAGACCATGTGACTTGTAAGCAATGAAATTGGGATTAAAACCACATCTAATTCACTCCAAAGCTTCTATTTTTTTTTAATATATAAAAAAGGAGGATTCATTGGATAATCTCTGACATTCCTAGAGATCCAAATTTCAGTGAGTCTATAGATGGCTAACACCAAAATCAGATTGATTATGTGCTTTGCAGCCAAAGATGGAGAAGCTCTATACAGTCAGCAAAAATAAGACCAGGAGCGGACTGTGGCTCAGATCATGAACTCCTTATTGCCAAATTCAGACCTAAATTGAAGAAAGTGGGGAAAACCACTAGACCATTCAGGTACGACCTAAATCAAATCCCTTATGATTATACAGTGGAAGTGAGAAATAGATTTAAGGGCCTAGATCTGATAGATAAAGTGCCTGATGAACTATGGAATGAGGTTCATGACATTGTACAGGAGACAGGGACCAAAACCATCCCCAAGGAAAAGAAATGCAAAAAAGCAAAATGGTTGTCTAAGGAGGCCTTACAAATAGCTGAGAAAAGAAGAGAAGCGAAAAGCAAAGGAGAAAAGGAAAGAAATACCCATTTGAATGCAGAATTTCCAAGAATACCAAGGAGAGATAAGAAAGCCTTCTTCAGTGATCAATGCAAAGAAATAGAGGAAAACAATAGAATGAGAAAGACTAGAGATCTCTTCAAGAAAATCAGAGATAACAAGGGAACATTTCATGCAAAAATGAGCTCAATAAAGGACAGAAATGGTATGGACCTAACAGAAGCAGAAGATACTAAGAAGAAGTGACAAGAATACACAGAAGAACTGTACAAAAAGATCTTCATGACCCAGATTATCACGATGGTGTGATCACTCACCTAGAGCCAGACATCCTGAAATGTGAAGTCAAATGGGCCTTAGGGAGCATCACTACAAACAAAGCTAGTGGAGGTGATGGAATTACAATTGAGCTATTTCAAATCCTGAAAGATGATGCTGTGAAAGTGCTGCACTCAATATGCCAGCAAATTTGGAAAACTCAGCAGTGGCCACAGGACTGGAAAAGGTCAGTTTTCATTCCAATCCCAAAGAAAGGCAATGCCAAAGAATGCTCAAACTACCACACGATTGCACTCATCTCACACGCTAGTAAAGTAATGCTCAAAATTCTCCAAGCCAGGCTTTATCAATATGTGAACCGTGAACTTCCTGATGTTCAAGCTGTTTTTAGAAAAGGCAGAGGAACCAGAGATCAAATTGCTAACATTTGCTGGATCATCGAAAAAGCAGGAGAGTTCCAGAAAAACATCTATTTCTGCTTTATTGACTATGCCAAAGCCTTTGACTGTCCTGGAGTGGGTTGCCATTTCCCTCTCCAATGCATGCATGCATGCTAAGTCGCTTCAATTGTGTGCAACTCCATAGATAGCAGCTCACTGGGCTCCCCTGTCCATAGGATTCTCTAGGCAAAAACAGTAGAGTGGGTTGCCATTTCCTTCTCCATGGATCACAATAAACTGTGGAAAATTCTGAAAGAGACAGGAATACCAGAACACCTGACCTACCTCTTGAGAAACCTGTATGCAGGTCAGGAAGCAACAGTTAGAACTGGACATGGAACAACAGACTGGTTCCAAATAGGAAAAGGAGTACGTCAAGGCCGTACATTGTCACCCTGCTTATTTGACTTATATGCAGAGTACATCCTGAGAAATGCTGGGCTGGATGAAGCACAAGCTGGAATCAAGATTTCCAGGAGAAATATCAATAACCTCAGATATGCAGATGACACCACCCTTATGGCAGAAAGTGAAGAGAAACGAAAGAGCCTCTTGATGAAAGTGAAAGAGGAGAATGAAAAAGTTGGCTTAAAGCTCAACATTCAGAAAATGAAGATCATGGCATCCGGTCCCATCACTTCATGAAAAATAGATGGGGAAATAGTGGAAACAGTGGCTGACTTTATTTTGGGAGGCTCCAAAATCACTACAGATGGTGATTGCAGCCATGAAATTAAAAGACACTTACTCCTTGGAAGGAAAGTTATGACCAACCTAGACAGCATATTCAAAAACAGAGACATTACTTTGCCAACAAAGGTCCATCTAGTCAAGGCTATGGTTTTTCCAGTGGTCATGTATGAATGTGAGAGTTGGACTATAAAGAAAGCTGAGCACCAAAGAATTGATGCTTTTGAATTGTGGTGTTGGAGAAGACTCTTGAGAGTCCCTTGGACTGTAAGGAGATCCAACCAGTCCATCCTAAAGGAGATCAGTCCTGGGTGCTCATTGGAGGGACTGATGTTGAAGCTGAAACTCCAATACTTTGGCCACCTGATGCGAAGAGCTGACTTATTTTAAAAGACCCTGATGCTGGGAAAGATAGAGGGCAGGAGAAGGGGATGACAGAGTATGAGATGGTTAGACAGCATCACTGACTCAATGGACATGAGTTTGGGTAAACTCTGGGAGTTGGTGACGGACAGGGAAGCCTGGTGTGCTGCAGTTCATGGGGTCGCAAAGAGTCGGACATGACTGAGCGACTGAACTGGACTGAACTGATTACTGGAATAAAGGATTATCTCAGCAGGCCTAGGTTGTCCAAATCTTGCACATTCCAATGAAAAGTTTGGTCCCTGTCTGGTTCCTGAGAGATAATCTCTAACACTTTGCACCAATCTGCCTAATAAGAGTATCTCCATTTTTCTAGGAATTTGGGCCACTCCAGATAATTTATGCTGACAGTTTGTATTTATTTAATGGTGGTGTCGTGTGCCATGTATTAATAGTAACCAGTTGACCCTTAAAGGGGCTGAAGATTGAGTAAATAAGGTCAGCCACATTGGCAATCAACCATGCCAATGTGACTAACCCCCAATAAAAATCATAGAGACCAAGATTTAGTTGAGTCTCCATGATAGAAAAATATTTCATGCATGTTGTGACATGTCACTGTTGGGGAAATTAAATACTGTGTTACTCTACTGGGAGAAGACACTTAGAAACTCATGTGTGGTCTACCCTGAACTCTGCCTTCTGATCCTTTTACTTCTGCTGCTTTTCATCCATATCCCTTTGCCGTAATAAACCATAAGAGTGACTATAACAGCTTTTCTGAGCTCTGTGAGTCCTTCTAGCTAATTTATTTAACATAAAAGTGGTCTTGGGGATTACCAACCATACTATGACTATTCTCAGGTGCTTGTTGTCAACTCAGGACTCCTGCTTCTCTGCAATCCAGAAGAGAACGCAAGAGTGACATTTCTCAAAATTACTTTCCCCATACGATGATGAGGACTTGCCAATGAGAGACATTTTCATTAAACTTGGAAAGTAGAAGAGAAAGAGAAGCCATTATTTGGCAGAAGTACTTGCAATCAGCTCCATAGACCAAGAATCAACAAATCTTTTCTGTAAAGGGCTAGATAGTAAATAGTTTAGTCTTTGGAGGCCAGTCTCTGTCACAACTACTATACCTTGTCACTGTAAAGCAAAAGCAGCCACAAATAATACACAAACAAGTGAGTATAGCTGTGTTTCAATAAACCTTTATTTATGGACACTGAAATTGGATTCCATGTAATTACGTCTCACAAAATATTGATTTTTTTAAATCATTTAAAAGAATAAATCTATTCTTCACCCACACACTGCACAGAAACAGGCGGGTCAGTTTTTCCCATGGCCATAGTTTGCCAACCTCTTGTACAGACAAATCAGCAGATATAGGATTCTCAGTGGTGTCTCAGTGAGCTCTTATTTTTTTTAATTTTATTTTATTTTTAAACTTTACAATATTGTATTGGTTTTGCCAAACATCGAAATGAATCCGCCACAGGTATACATGTGTTCCCCATCCTGAACCCTCCTCCCTCCTCCCTCCCTATACCAACCCTCTGGGTCGTCCCAGTGCACCAGCCCCAAGCATCCAGTATCGTGCATCGAACCTGGACTGGCGACTCATTCCATATATGATATTACACGTATTTCAATGCCATTCTCCCAAATCATCCCACCCTCTCCCTCTCCCACAGAGTCCAAAAGACTGTTCTATACATCTGTGTCTCTTTTGCTGTCTCATATACAGGGTTATTGTTACCATCTTTCTAATTCCATATATATGTGTTAGTATACTGTATTGGTGTTTTTCTTTCTGGCTTACTTCACTCTGTATAATAGGCTCCAGTTTCATCCACCTCATTAGAACTGATTCAAATGTATTCTTTTTAATGGCTGAGTAATACTCCATTGTGTATATGTACCACTGCTTTCTTATCCATTCATCTGCTGATGGACATCTAGGTTGCTTCCATGTCCTGGCTATTATAAACAGTGCTGCGATGAACATTGGGATACACGTGTCTCTTTCAATTCTGGTTCTTCGGTGTGTATGCCCAGCAGTGGGATTGCTGGATCATAAGGCAATTCTATTTCCAGTTTTTTAAGGAATCTCCACACTGTTCTCCATAGTGGCTGTACTAGTTTGCATTCCCACCAACAGTGTAAGAGGGTTCCCTTTTCTCCACACCCTCTCCACATTTATTATTTGTAGACTTTTGGATCGCAGCCATTCTGACTGGCGTGAAATGGTACCTCATAGTGGTTTTGATTTGCATTTCTCTGATAATGAGTGATGTTGAGCATCTTTTCATGTGTTTGTTAGCCATCTGTATGTCTTATTTGGATAAATGTCTATTTAGTTCTTTGGTTCTTAAGATTCACCCACTTCAGCATTTCAGAATGGCACTCCTGGAAATGGCTTCTCTGATTCTTATCCCCTGGGCTTTCAAGATGGTTTGTAGGTCCTTACTTTCCTCTTTTGAAACACTTCATGTTTGAAATATAGAGAGTGATTCCTGCTTTAATCATAAAACACTTGCTGTTAGAATATTTAGTATTGGCAGCAGCTTCAGTAAAATAGAACCTCAAAGAAGAGAATCTGGGATATGTTCTGTGATCTAAATGAAGTTAAAATAAGTAATAACCTCATTGCTAGTAAAAATTAAGACTTTTGGTGCACAGCATGCCATGGCAAAATCATTCCTTAAATTTCCACTTCTAGTTGCCTAGAATTAAGTATCTAGAGAGAATTAAGCACTGGAAGACTAAATGACTATTACAACAGAAAGTTTCATAGAAAGTCTGACAACAAGGACCAGGGAGCTGACTGAATATACAACACTGCAGCTTATAGAAGGAAAGATTTTAAATTCTCAAGAATTCAGAGAAACAAAGACCCTTTAGGAGTGTCCTGAAACAACCTTTTATTTCTTGTAGCTATATGGTTGAGATACCTGAAAATCAAAACCAAAATGTGATTCTATAGTTGGCTGGATAACTGTGAAAGTTGAACTGATAGTGAACTTGGTCAAGTCTCTTAAGTTAGGGTGTTGACTGGGAAAGAATGGGGTCATAGGAATTGGAATGGGGCACTTAGAGACATTCTAAAGGAGAGAAGAGGCTGTTACTCTCTACTGGCAGTTATAGGCAGGTGCTGAGCAGATAACGCATGAGAAGCACACAGCGTTATTGTTCGTGCTCTCAATGACCACCCACTACAGTGTTGCTGGATGGGCAAACAAAATAAATAATCTATTGGCAGTGGGCTTCTTGACATGCCCTTCCCTATCCTATCTGACAGGTGGGATATGTTCAATTCCCTATATTCAGATACAAAGGGCAATTTCTGTTTGCTTAAAAAGAACACTGACTAATGACTAAGATCAGTTATCCAAAATATTAGAAAATTTGTTAATATGACACTTCACTTCTTAGCAATGCTAAACAAAAGGATTATTCAAACCTGAAAAAGTAAGTCACATTCCTAAAACAGGTAGGAATGGATGGGTATTGATGAGTGTTCACACCCATGTAACTGTACAAAACATTAAGATCCATATGTTTCCTAGACAGATACTGAGGAAAGAAATTTTCTCTGCCTCAAGAACTTTTGAGTCTTTTGAACTTTGTGGCTCAAGACCCTGTCTCAATGCCCAGAATACCTGAGCACTCAATAAATGTGAATTTAGGATTTTGATTTGCCTGAGCAGAATGAATCCCTCCCTCCCCAACTGTTATTGACAACTTAATAGTCAACAACTAATATTACAGCAATAAATCAGCAATATAGCATTATTAAAAGTCCCAAAGTCAGCCTTTCTCAAAAAGACCTTTAGATGGGGTCATGAATTATTTATTTCTTTGGTTTAAAGCAACCCAACTTTCACTGCATATTTGCAAATTTGCACGTTTCTAAACAAGGAAATTTTAGAACTTGGTCATATCAATGAAATTATGATTTGTTTTCCAAAATATATGTGAATGTATTTTGGAACAAGAAGAGCACCCTATTTCTACTGCCAAGATTATTTCCTTGCTTTGAACATAATACATCATGATTTCAACTGAAATAGATTTTCAAGGAAAGCATATTTTCCCATAGAATTTAGCTTTCTATACTGAAATCTTTGGATGGAGAAGGAAATGGCTACCCATTTCAGTACTCTTGCCTGGAAAATCCCATGAACAGAGGAGCCTGGTAGGCTACAGTCCTTGGGGTTGCAAAGAGTTGGACATGACTGAATGACTTCACTTTCACTTTCACTGAAATCTTTGGAAAGGATTCCATTGACTATTTTAAAATTACATTTGTAAAACTGCTATATAAAGTATATTTTGGGTTATAAAGTTATTTTACACACAATTTTATTTTATAACAAAATCTCTCCTTGTAACATGCCTCTTCATCTAGTGGACAGTAGGGAAATTCTGAGGCTAGTAAAGTTCAAGAAAGAATATAAAAGAATACTCTATCAAACAGCATTTCTAGATATTTAAATATAAACATTTTATGGAAATCACTTAGCACTACTGGCGAGTAGAGGACTTCTGTAAAGTTCAACAAAATAATGGAAAAAGTAGTATCATGTGACATGTCTAAAAAAGTAAATAAATACAAGCAAATTGTACCTGTTTTTTTCTGAAGGTAGCATTGACCTTTTACCTCAACACTCTGAACTAATTTCCACTGAGAGCAGGAACTTTGAGAGTAGGGACTTCAGTTCACTGCTTCCCTTAGCACTTAGCATATCAAGGTGAGCAAAGTCTTCAACTAGTATTCTTTTTATATTTTTTTAATTTATTTTTTCTGTTGAAGGATAATTGCTTTACAGAATTTTGTTATCTGTCAAACCTCAACATGAATCAGCCATAGGTATACATACATCCCCTCCCTTTTGAACCTCCTTTCCATCTGCCGCCCCACCCCACCCCTCTAGATTGGTACAGAGCCCCTGTTTGAGTTTCCTGAGCCATACTGCAAATTCCTGTTGGCTATCTATTTTACATTTGGTAATGTAAGTTTCCATGTTACTCTTTCCATATATCTCACCCTCTCCTCCCCTCTCCCCACGTCCATAAGTCTATTCTCTATGTCTGTTTCTCCATTGCTGCCAGGTAAATAAATTCTTCAGTACCATTTTTCTAGATTCTGTATATATGTGTTAGAATATGATATTTATCTTTCTCTTTCTGACTTACTTCATTCTGTATAATAGGTTCTAGTTTCATCCACCTCATCAGAACTGACTCAAATGCATTCCTTTTTATGGCTGAGTAATATTCCATTATGTATATGTACCACAAATTCTTTATCCATTCATCTGTCAGTGGACATCTAGGTTGCTTCCATGTTCTAGCTATTGTAAATAATGCTGCAATAAACAATGGGATACATGTGTCTTTTACAATTTTGGTTTCCTCAGAGTATATGCTTAGGAGTGGGATTACTGGGTCATATGGTGTTTTTATTCCTAGTCCTTTAAGGAATCTCCATACTGTCTTCCATAAACTGTATCAATTTACATTCCCACCAACAGTTCAAGAGCATTTCTTTTTCTCCACACCCTCTCCAGCATTTACTGTTTGTAGACTTTTTGATGATGGCCATTCTGACTGGTGTGAGGTGATATCTCATTGTAGTTTTGATTTGCATTTCTCTAATAATGAGCGAAATAGCTCAACTAGAATTCCATCACCTCTACTAGCTTTGTTCGTAGTGATGCTTTTTAAGGCTCACTTGACTTCACATTTCAGGATGTCTGGCTCTAGGTCAGTGATCACACCATCGTGATTATCTGGGTCATGAAGATCTTTTTTGTATGGTTCTTCTGTGTATTCTTGCCATCTCTTCTTAATATCTTCTGCTTCTGTTAGGTCCATACCATTTCTGTCCTTTATTGAGCCCATCTTTGCATGAAATATTCCCTTGGTATCTCTAATTTTCTTGAAGAGATCCCTAGTCTTTACCATTCTGTTGTTTTCCTCTATTTCTTTGCATTGATCTCTGAAGAAGGCTTTCTTATCTCTCCTTGGTATTCTTTGGAACTCTGCATTCAGATGCTTATATCTTTCCTTTTCTCCTTTGCTTTTCGCTTCTCTTCTTTTCACAGCTATTTGTAAGGCGTCCCCAGACAGCCATTTTGCTTTTTTGCATTTCTTTTCCTTGGGGATGGTCTTGATCCCTGTCTCCTATACAATGTCATGAACCTCATTCCATAGTTCATCAGGCACTCTATCTATCAGATCTAGGCCCTTAAATCTATTTCTCACTTCCACTGTATAATCATAAGGGATTTGATTTAGGTCATACCTGAATGGTCTAGTGGTTTTCCCTACTTTCTTCAATTTAGGTCTGAATTTGGCAATAAGGAGTTCATGATCTGAGCCACAGTCAACTCCTGGTCTTGTTTTTGCTGACTATATAGAGCTTGTCCATCTTTGGCTGCAAAGAATATAATCAATCTGATTTTGGTATTGAGCAATCGGTGATGTCCATGTATAGAGCCTTCTCTTGTGTTGTTGGAAGAGGGTGTTTGGAATTCCATTTGAGCTATTTCAAATCCTGAAAGATGATGCTGTGAAAGTGCTGCACTCATTATGCCAGCAAATTTGAAAACTCAGCAGTGGCCACAGAACTGGAAAAGGTCAGTTTTCATTCCAATCCTAAAGAAAGGCAATGCCAAAGAATGCTCACACTACCGCACAATTGCACTCATCTCACACGCTAGTAAAGTAATGCTCAAAATTCTCCAAGCCAGGCTTCAGCACTGTGTGAACCGTGAACTTCCTGATGTTCAAGCTGGTTTTAGAAAAGGCAGAGGAACCAGAGATCAAATTGCCAACATCCGCTGGATCATGGAAAAAGCAAGAGAGTTCCAGAAAAATATTTATTTCTGCTTTACTGACTATGCCATAGCCTTTGACTGTGTGGATCACAATAAACTGTGGGAAATTCTGAAAGAGATGGGAATACCAGACCATCTGACCTGCCTCTTTAGAAATCTGTATGCAGGTCAGAAAGCAACAGTTAGAACTGGACATGGAACAACAGACTGGTTCCAAATAGGAAAAGGAGTACGTCAAGGCTGTATATTATCACCCTGCTTATTTAACTTCTATGCAGAGTACATCATGAGAAATGCTGGACTGGAAGAAGCACAAGCTGGAGTCAAGATTGCCGGGAGAAATATCAATAACCTCAGATATGCAGATGACACCACCCTTATGGCAGAAAGTGAAGAGGAACTAAAAAGCCTCTTGATGAAAGTGAAAGTGGAGAGTGAAAAAGTTGGCTTAAAGCTCAACACTCAGAAAATGAAGATCATGGCATCCGGTCCCATCACTTCACGGGAAATAGATGGGGAAACAGTGGAAACAGTGTCAGACTTTATTTTTGGGAGCTCCAAAATCACTGCAGATGGTGACTGCAGCCATGAAATTAAAAGATGCTTACTTCTTGGAAGGAAAGTTATGACCAACCTAGATAGCATATTCAAAAGCAGAGACATTACTTTGCCAACAAAGGTTCGTCTAGTCAAGGCTATGGTTTTTCCTGTGGTTATGTATGAGTGTGAGAGTTGGACTGTGAAGAAGGCTGAGTGCCAAAGAATTGATGCTTTTGAACTGTGGTGTTGGAGAAGACTCTTGAGAGTCCCTTGGACTACAAAGAGATCCAACCAGTCCATTCTGAAGATCAGCCCTGGGATTTCTTTGGAAGGAATGATGCTAAAGCTGAAACTCCAGTACTTTGGCCACCTCATGCAAAGAGTTGACTCATTGGAAAAGACTCTGATGCTGGGAGGGACTGGGGGCAGGAGGAGAAGGGGACGACAGAGGATGAGATGGCTGGATGGCATCACCGACTCAATGAACATGAGTCTGAGTGAACTCCGGGAGTTGGTGATGGACAGGGAGGCCTGGCGTGCTGCGATTCATGGGGTTGCAAAGAGTCGGACACGACTGAGCAGCTGAACTGAACTGAATAATGAACAATGTTGAGTATCTTTTCATGTTAGCCATCTGTACATCTTCTTTGGAGAAATGTCTGTTTAGGTCTTTTTCCCACTTTTTGATTGGGTTGTTTGTTTTTCTGATATTGAGTTGTATGAGCTGCTTGTATTTTGGAAATACAAATTATATTTTGGAAATTAATCCTTTGTCAGTTTTTTCATTTGCTATTATTTTCTCCCATTCTGAGGGTTGTCTTTTCACCTTACTTATAGTTTCCTTTGCTGTACAAAAGCTTTTAAGTTTAATAGGTCCCACTTGTTTCCTTATGTTTTTATTTCCATTAATCTTGGAGGTGGGTCATAGAGGATCTTTTTTTTGATTTATGTCACTGAGTGTCCTGCCTATGCTTTCCTCTAAAAATTTTATAGTTTCTGGGCTTACATTTAGGTCTTTAATTCATTTTGAGTTTACCTTTGTGTATGGTGTTAGGAAGTGCTCCAGTTTCATTCTTCTACATGTAGCTGTCCAGTTTTCCCAGCACATTTATTGAAGAGGCTGTCTTTGCCAAATGGTATATTCTTGCCTCCTTTGTCAAAAATAAGTTACCTGTAGGTGCATGGGCTTATTTCTGGGCTTTTTATCTTATTCCATTGGTCTGTATTTCTGTTTTTGTGCCAGTACCATGCTGTCTTGATGACCGTAGCTTTACTGTATAATCTGAAGTTGGGAAGGTTGATTCCTCCAGCTCCATTCTTCTTCCTCAAGACTGCTTTGGCTATTCAGGGTCTTTTGTGTTTCCATATGAATTGTGAAATTTTTTGTTTTAGTTCTGTGAAAAATGTCATTGCTAATTTGATAGGGATTGCATTGAATCTGTAGATTGCATTTGGTAGTATAGTTATTTTCACAATATTGATTCTTCCTACCCAGAAACATGGAATCTCTCTCCATCTGTTTATGTTGTCTTTGATTGCTTTCATTAGTGTCACAATTTTCTGTGTACAGTTTTTTTGTCTCTTTAGGTAAGTTTATTCCTAGATATTTAATTATTTTTGTTGCAATGGTGAATGGGATTGATTTCTTAATTTCTCTTTCTGATTTTTCATTGTTAGTATATAGAAATGCAAGTGATTTCTGTGTATTGATTTTGTATCCTGCAACTTTGCTAAATTCACTGATTAGCTCTAGTAATTTTCTGATACTGTCTTTATGATTTTCTATGTACAGTATCATGTCATCTGCAAACAGTGACAGCTTTACTTCTTTTCTGATCTGGATTCCTTTTATCTCTTTTTTGTCTCTGATTGCTGTAGCTAGGACTTCCAGAACTATGTTGAATAATAGTGGTGAAAGTGAACACCCTGTCTTGTTCCTGATCTTAAGGGGAATGCTTTCAGTTTTTCACCATTGAGAATAACGTTTGCTGTAGGCTTATCATATATGGCCTTTACTATGTTGAGGTAGGTTCCTTCTATGCCCATTTTTTTTGAAGAGTTTTAATCATGAATGGGTGCTGAATTTTGTCAAAGGCTCTTTCTGCATCTATTGAGATGATCATATGGTTTTTATCTTTCAATTTATTAATATGGTATATCACATTGATTTTCATATATTGAAGAATCCTTGCATTACTGGAATAAACCCAACTTGATCATGATGTATGAGCTTTTTGATGTGTTGCTGAATTCTGTTTACTAAAATTTTGTTGAGGATTTTTGCATATATGTTCATCAGTGATATTGGCCTGTAGTTTTCTTTTTGTGTATTGTCTTTGTCTGGTTTTGGTATCAGAGTGATGGTGGCCTCATAGAATGAGTTTAGAAGTGTTCCTTCCTCTGAAATTTTTTGAAAGAGGTTTAGAAAGATAGGTATTAGCTCTTCTCTAAATGCTTGATAGAATTCTTCTGTGAAGCTATTGGGTCCTGGGCTTTTGTTTTTTGGGAGATTTTTGATCACAGCTTCAATTTCAGTGCTTGTAATTGGATTGTTCATATTTTCTATTTGTTCCTGGTTCAGTCTTTGAAGATTGCACTTTTCTAAGAATCTGTCCATTTCTTCCAGGTTATCCATTTTATTGCCATATAGTTGTTCATAATAGTCTCTTATAATCCTTTGTGTTTCTGAATTGTCTTTTATAACCTCTCCTTTTTCACTTCTAATTTTGTTGATTTGATTCTTCTTTTTTTTCTTGCTGAATCTGGCTAAAAGCTTGTCAATTTTGTTTATCTTTTCAAAGAACCAGCTTTTAGATTTATTAATCTTTACTATTGTTTCTTTCATTTCTTTTTCACTTATTTCTGCTCAGATCTTTATGATTCTTTCCTTCTACTAGTTTTTGGGGGGGTTTTTTGTTCTTCTTTTCCCAGTTGTCTTAGGTGTAAAGTTACATTGTCTATTTGATGTTTTTCTTATTTCTTGAGGCAGGATTCTATTGTTATAAACTTCCCTCTTAGAACCGCTTTCATTGCATCCCATAGATTTAGAGTTCTTGCGTTTTCATTGTCATTTATATCTAGAAATTTTTTGATTTCCCTTTTGATTTCTTCAGTAACCTGTTGGTTATTTAGAAATGTGTTGCTTAATATCCATGTGTTTGTGTTTCTTACAATTTTTTTTCTTGAAATTGATATCCAATTTCAGAGTGTTGTGGTCAGAGAAGATGCTTGATACAATTTCAATTTTCTTAAATTTACTGAGGTTTGATTTGTGACCCAGGATGTGGTCTATCCTGGAGAATGTTCCATGTGCACTTAAGAAAAGGTGTATTCTTCTGCATTCGGATGGAATGTCCTGAAGATATCAATGAGATCCATCTCATCTAATGTATCACTTAAGACTTTTGTTTCCTTATTAATTTTCTGTTTTGATGATCTGTCCAATGCTGTGAGTGGGGTGTTAAAGTCTCCTACTATTATTGTGTTACTATCAATTTCTCCTTTTATGTCTGTCTGTTAATGTTTGTCTTATGTATTGAGGTGCTCCTGTGTTGGGTGCATAAATATTTACAGTTGTTATGTCTTCCTCTTGGATTGATCCCTTGATCATTATGTAGTGTCCCTCCTTATCTCTTGTAATCTTCTTTATTTTAAAGTCTATTTTGTCTGATATGAGGATTGCTACTTCAGCTTTCCCATTTGTATGGAATATATTTTTCCATCCTCTCACTTTCAGTCTATATGTGTCTTTAGATCTGAAGCAGATTTCTTGTAGACAGCATATATATGGGTCTTGTTTTTGTATCCATTCAGCCAGGTTATGTCTTTTGGTTGGAGCATTTAATCCATTTATACTTAAAGTAATTATTGATATATATGTTCTTATTGTCATTTTCTTAATTGTTTGGGACTGATTTTGTAGATCTTTTTTCTTCTCTTGTATTTCTTGACTATATAAGTCCCTTTAACATTTGTTGTAAAGCTGGTTTGAATTCTCTTAACTTTTTGCTTGTCTGAAAAGCTTTTTATTTCTCCATCAATTTTGAATGAGATCCTTGATCCAGGTACTGTAATCTTGGTTGTAGACTTTTCCCTTTCAATACTTTAAATATATCCTGCCATTCCCTTCTGGCCTGCAGAGTTTCTGCTGAAAGATCAGCTGTTAAGCATATGCAGTTTCCCTTGTATGTTACTTGTTGCTTTTCCCTTGCTGCTTTTAATATCCTTTCTTTGTGTTTAGGCTTTGTTAGTTTAATTAGTATGTGTCTTGGCATGTTTCTCCTTGGGTTTATTCAGTATGGGACTCTTCTTGCCTCCTGGACTTATTAACTATTTCCTTTTCCATCTTGGGGAAATTTTCAACAATAATCTCTTCAAAAATTTTCTCATATCCTTTCTTTTTCTCTTCTTCTTCTGGGACCCCTATAATTTGAATGTTGGTGCATTAGATATTGTCCCAGAGGTTTCTGAGACTATCCTCAGTTCTTTTCATTCTTTTTACTTTATTCTGCTCCTCAGAACTAATTTCCACCATTTTATCTTCCAGCTCACTGATTCATTCTTCAGCTTCAGCTATTCTGCTATTGATTCCTTCTAGAGTATTTTTAACTTCAATAATTGTGTTGTTTGTCTCTGTGTGTTTATTCTTTAATTCTTCCAGATCTTTATTAATTGATTCTTGCATTTTCTCCATTTTGTTTTCAAGATTTTTGATTATCTTTGCTATCATTATTCTGAATTCTTTTCCAGGTAGCTTACCTATTTCCTCCTCATTTATTTGGACTTCTGTGTTTCTAGTTTGTTCCTTCATTTGTGTAGTATTTCTCTGCCTTTTCATTTTTTTTTTTTAACTTACTGTGTTTGAGGTCTCCTTTTCCCAGGCTTCAAGGGTTGAATTCTTTCTTCCTTTTGGTTTCTGCCCTCCTAAGGTGGCTCAGACAGTAAAGCGTCTGTCTACAATGCAGGAGACCTGGGTTTGAGCCCTAAACCCAGGTTGGGAAGATCCCCTGGAGAAGGAAATGGCAATCCACTCCAGTACTATTGCCTGAAAAATCCCATGGACAAAGGAGCCTGGTAGGCTACAGTCCATGGGGTCACAAAGAGTCGGACACGACTGAGCAACTTCACTTTCACTAAAGTGGGTCCAGTGGTTTGTGTAAGCTTCATATAGGATGAGATTTGTGCTGGGTTTTTTTTATTTGTTTTTCCTCTGATGGGTAAGGCTGAGTGAGGTGGTAATCCTGTCTCCTGATGATTGGATTTGTATTTTTGTTTTGTTTGTTGTTTAGATGAGGCATCCTGCACAGGGTGCTACTGGTGTTGGGTGATGCCAGGTCTCGTATTCAAGTGGTTTGCTTTGTGTGAGTCCTCACTATTTGATATTCCCTAGGGTTAGTTCTCTGGTAGTCTAGGGTCTTGGAGTCAGTGCTCCCACTCCAAAGGTTCAGGGCTTGATCTCTGGTCAGTAAAAAGGATTCCACAAGTGGTTTGTTATGGCATTAGGTAAGATTAAAACAAATATTCAAAAATGAGAAGTCAAAGATGAACCCCGGACAAATGGCAGTTACACCCTTGTTGGGGAGCTACTCTGTAGATCAGTGTGTCAGTCACTTAAAGGAGCACCCTGGGTGGGGTCCTGCTCTGTAGTTCAGTGCCTCAAGTGTTTGATGGGCCAGCCTCTCTATTGTTCAGCTGCTCATGCTGGCCTGTGAGGAGAGAGAAGCTATGGTGATGGCTCCACCCACTATGCATGACTCAGCAGTATCTCCTTGCTTCAATGGCTGCCCGGCCTTCTCCACAGGCATTTCCCACCACAGTCTCCTCCCTCACCTCCTCTTGATCCATCTCTCCACAGTCAATAGCAGCCCTCGCCCTGGTATCCCTCCCCAGACTCCGCATCCCTGTCTGGGGTGTGTATGGCTGTGGCAAGGACTGTCTGATTTTCATTCCATTTAGGCTGCCACAGATCAGCTGTTTCACTCAGCCTTAAACATTTCTCCTCTGACTCAGACAATTGCCCAGATATGGGGATCAAACCTCTGCTTCAATTCCCCCACCCTGGTGCAGTCATACTAACACTCCTTCTTTTCCCTCTAGTTCCTTCATCCTACCAAGTTTTGTGTAGTTCCATATATTCTTTTCCTTTGGTTAGGTACTCCTGTCTGCTTCTCAGCTGGTGTTCTGCATGCACTTCTGTGTCTGAAGGTGTATTCCTGATGTATTCATGGACAAAGATGTACTCCATGTCCACCTACTCCTCCGCCATCTTCAACTAATATTCTTTTAATGAATGTAGCATAAATGGATAATAGACAAATTTTTATTACATATTATGCCATCTTTAATTTTCCCCCACCTCACCCCCAGTCATTAAATACCATGTTTTTAAAAAGTTTAAGGACTTCATGTCTGCTTCAATTAGCACTAATAACCTCTCAAACCATATATCTTATGTTTGCTCAACATTATCATTTGAATATCTTTCTTGCAGACACTTCAAATTGAACCTAGGGTCTTTCCCTGCTCTCCCTCACCTGCCTCCCCATTCCTACCACCAAGGTGCTCCCATCTCAGTAAACATAACTACAATCCACCAGCTATCACCACGGATCTTCCTTTATCTCTCTCTTTGTCTTAACCCCTAGACCCAGTCACTAGCAAGTTCCATAAATTTTATTTCCAAAATCCTTTTCCAATCCATCTACTCATCTCTATTTCCATCATCACTAATCCAAACCACCCAAGTCTGTGTAAATTTGTTCAAAAGGCTTTTAACTCTTCTCCCTGCATTCACCCTTTTACTCTCTAATTCATTCTTTACAACTCAGCTAGAGACCTTTTTTAAATTCACACTTCTTCAAGACTGGTTCCTGTCTGAAAGCTTTGAGTAAGGATGAGGAGAAAAGGGAACTCTTGCTCACACACAATAGGAATGTAAATTGGTGCAGCCACTATGGAAAACAGTATAGAGGCTCCTCAAAATATTGAAAAAATAGAGCTACTATATGATTTAATAATCCCACACCTAGGCATATATCCAAAAGAAATGACAACAGGATATTGAAGAAACAATTGCACGTCCATGTTCACTGCAGCATTATTCACAATAGCCAACACATGGAAACAACCTAGGTGCCCATGAATGGATGAATGGATAGAGATGATGTGGTGTGTGTATGTGTATATATATATTATTCCATTGCATAATGGAATTCAACTGTAAGAAAGAAGGAAATCCTACCACTTGGAACAACATAGTTGGGCCTTGAGGGCATTATGCTAAGTGAAATAATCCAAACATAGAAAGACAAATATTGTATGGTATCATGTATATGTGAAAAATTTTTTAAAGTCAAACTCTTAAACAGCAGAAAAATAGTGCCAGAGGCTACGGGATGGGAGAAATAGGGAGAAGCTGATTAAAGGGTACAAACTTTCAACTGTAAGATGAAGTCTGAGGATCTAATATAAAATATGCTGACTATAGTTGATACCATTGTCCTATAATATAAACTTGCCAAAAGAGTAGAACAAAATTTTCTTCCCCTAACATAATAGGAATTAAATAAATATGTGAAGTGGCAGGTGAATTAATTAACTCAATGGGGATAATTCTTTCACCATGTATACATATACCAAATCACCACAATGTACAGTTTAAATATCTCACATTCTATTTGTTGATCATATCTCAATAAAGTTGAAAAAAGTATAGATTTGCTGGTGGAAAAAAAGACAACTTTCAAAGGCTTGTTTCCTTATGATTGACCTCTGTCTACATCTTCAGCCTCATTTTGTGTCACCATCCCCTTATTCATAACCATGTGTTGCTAAGAAAGTTAACAGAGAGAAAGATCCAGGATTCAGTCTGAGAATAGATAGATTTAAGGCTATGGCCTGGCCAGACAGGAAGAACTGAAAAGAGGCAGGAAGTAAATAGATTAGTTTAACTCAATCAAGTGGTGAAGTAACCTGGGATGGGATTTTCAGACTCTAATCAGACAGAATTAGATACTGTTCAAAGTGAATCTGGGACACATACCTTGTGAGAACACATTATCTGGAGGGCATAGATTAAAAAAAAAAATCATATTGGTTAGCAGAAAGGAGAGAATAAAACCTAAGACTAAGTCAAAATTCTCCAGCTAATCAGCAGCCTCAGTGTGCCCCAATTTGCTTGAGAAGATAGCCTCCATATTCTTGGAACTGTAAAAGCTTTTTACTGATAGATGCCAGGCCACCACATGCAAAAGTGTGCTGGGTGTGCACTGTGCAACTCTATGAAAATGAAGTCGCTCAATCGTGTCTGACTCTTTGCGACCCCATGGACTGTAGCCTACATCGCTCCTCCAGAGTCTACCTATTAGAGAGTATTTGGTATGAATGTTGCCCCCACAGTCGTTCAGGGAATCATGCATGCAGCCATACATAGCAGTCTTCAAGATTAAGTATATTTCACCTCCAGGTAGAATATTAATACTTCTGAGTTAAGTTCAAGATTAAAAATTTGTAATCAATAGTTTGGGCTTCCCTGATGTCTCAAAGGGTAAAGAATCTGCCTGCAATGTGGGAGACCCGGGTAAGATCCCCAGGTCAGGAAGACATCTGGAGAAGGCCATGACAACCCACTTCAGTATTCTTGCCTGGAGAATCCCATGGATAGAGGAGCCTGGTGGGCTACAGTCATGGGATAGCAGAGAGTCAGACACAACTTTGGTCTTAGTGTAGTTACTATTTAAACCATTCATATTGAAGAGAATAAATATATCAAAGATTAGATCTGTGAATTAGTAGGAAATAGCAGATTCAAACTGGGAAAATCTGAGAAAATATTTAGTAAAGAGACTACTAAAAATGGGTAAATAGTAGTATGAAGCTAGTGACGGTGGCAACCTTTCAAGTCCTGACAAACATGAAGAGTGTGTCAGAACCAGAACCCAGAGGCAGATAGGGTGGATGTTGTACTCTTAAACTCAATCATTCCATCAGTCAGTCCCTCCTGACTTCTCTTCTCTCGGCCCTGCCAAGGATTTTATTCCATGTTATGTCTCTTTCTGCTTAAAATACCTAGATTGGTTACTACTTCCTGCACTAAATCTGGACTGACCCAGATACCCAAAGCAGTAGCAGAGATTAGACCTTCAAGGAGAAAAATGTGAGACTGATTATTTAATCTGATTGGATAATACAGGGATTATCTAGAGACTATGAAAAATGAGATATTTGTATTCATGCATTAGCAAGATTGCTTAAATTACCACCTGTGATTTCATAAGATGGAGTAACTATTATACCAAACTATTATACTTTACCAGAGTGCTTGGCAATTAAAACAGAAGTAGGTAATACAATAACTGTCTTGAAGAATCTGGAAAGAGATTTTTAATTTTTATTTTAAAACATGATCCTAAAACGAGTAGTCTCCTTTGCCTAGTCTAAACAAATCTCCTGCATAAGATCATGGCATCTGGTCCCATAACTTCATGGCAAATAGAAGGAGCAAAGTGGAAACAGTGACAGACTTCCTCTTCTTGGGCTCCAAAATCACTGTAGATGGTGACTGTAGCCATCAGATTAAAAGATGCTTGCTCCTTGGAAGAACAGCTATGACAAATCTAGACAGCATATTAAAAAGCAAAGATATCACTTTGCAGGCTAAAGTTCATCTAGTGAAAGCTATAGTTTTTCCTCTAGTCATGTAGAGTTAGACCAGAAAGAAGGCTGAGCAACAAAGAATTGATGCCGTGGTGCTGGAGAAGACTCTTGAGAGTCCCTTGGACAGCAGGATCTAACCAGTCAATCTTAAAGGAAATCAACACTCAATATTCATTGGAAGGACTGATGCTGAAGCTGAAGCTCCAGTACTTTGGCCACCTGAGGGAAAGAGCTGACTCACTGGAAAAGACCCTGATGCTAGGAAAGATTGAGAGCAAGAGCAGAAGGGGGAACAGAGGATGGGATGGTTGGATGGCATCACTGATTCAATGGACATGAGTTTGAGCAAACTCAGGGAGATGGTGAAGGACAGGGAAGCCTGGAGTGTTGTAGTTGACAGGCCACAAAAAGTCAAACACGACTTAGTGACTGGACAAGAACAACAACAAAAACAGCCTGAGATCTTCAAAGAAAAAGTTATGAGAAAAACAAAGCAATGGAAGATGAATGTATGGATTAGAAGAAAATTTAAAGACAAGCAAAACAAAAATAAGACAAGGTTGAATGAAGACACTCAGGATGCACACTTAAGTGCTAAAACTCTAAAGAAACACAAGAAGTGATTACTATGAAAATCGGACTAATGATGCTTTCGTGAGGAGGCAGGGGTTGTGATCAGAATGAGGCACATGGAAGAGCTGAATGGAGGCTGGGAAAGTTATGTTTTAACCGGAAGTGGTGATTTACAAAGATGCTTACTTTATAAGAATTAATTAAGCTATACACGTGTTCTGTGTTATTTTTGGCATTTGTATTTTATTTTTACAATTTTTAAAAGTGGCGGATTCATGTTGATATATGGCAAAACCAATACAATATTGTAAAGTTTAAAAATAAAATTAAATTAAAAAAAGTTAATAGCAAGATAGACATATGATTGTCATGGAAGGAGTCGTTTATTCACTCTTTCTGAATGAAGCACAAATTCTCTGCCTTTGTAGATCTTACTGTGAGATGCTATTAATATGAAGGGTAAGTGCTGTGAAGAAAAATGAAGCAGACAAGGGGTTGGAGAGTGGTGGAGGCTAATATTTTAGATAAAGTTGTGAGGGAACTCCTACCTGAGTGACATTTGAGCAGAGAGATTTGATGGAGAAGGGAGGGAGCCATCAGAGAGATGGAAGAATATTCTAGGCAATGCAAACAGCAAGGTGTAGAGTGGGAGTGCAATGGGAGTGATGCAGGAACAGCAGGAAGGTCAGTGAGATCAGACAAGAGTAAATGAGGGGAGAGGAGCAGATGTGAGGTCCAGAGATTCCCTGAGGACAGGTCTTATGCCTTAAGGCTAACTTTTGAGTACTGGATGCAGATTTCAAAGCACTACTAATCCACTTTTTAGAGATATGATACAGTTTATCTTTTAAATGTATATTTATGTATATGAAACAATGATTTTTAAAAGTAACATCATCTCAACTTTATTATCTATTTCCCTTCTAGTAAACTGACAAAACAGTGACATTAACGAAACACAAGCTTCTTGAGCACAAAAAAATGATTACTAGACTCTAGGCTACCAACAGTGTCTGCTAAGATGTGCAAACAACCTCCCAGCTATTTTTTAGCCATGCAGAAGAGCACAATGCTACTTTCTAAGGACTTCCTAAATCAAGTGTCTTTAAACCTGGTTTTTGCTTTTTTTAAGCTATCTCTGCCAGAAAAACATTTTGGCTGGGGCTATTTCATTTCCCTCATCTATGTATTCAGTGGAAGCACATGTAAATTATAATAGATAAAATTTGGGATAAAGGCTAGAAGGCATATCTTAATGAAATATGGTATAAAATAGAGGGAAATAAATTACTAAAGCAGATTTTGTAATAATTTTTTCTGTCAAGTTTTAAGAATAAAATTGACCTAAGCCAACTGACCTATTTTACAATCATCAGCTTCTCTTTGATGACTCTTGATGCCTCCAAGGGCTACCCAGGTGGTGCTAGTGGTAAAGAACCCGCCTGCCAATGCAGGAGACATAAGAGACACAGGTTCAATCCCTGGGTAGGGAGGATTCCCTAGGGAAGGAAATGGCAACCCCACACCAGTATTCTTGCCTGAAGAATCTCATGGACAGAGGAGCCTGGCGGCCTGCAGCCCGTAGAGTCACAAAGAGTTGGACAGGACTGAAGCTACTTAGCATGCAAGCATAATGCTTCCAAAGATAATAGGTAAGTGAGAGCTATACATCTCCTCCCTCATAACCTTGCTACCAGGAAGACCAGGATGAAAGCAAAATTTGCACTGAATTGTGCTCCACATACATTTTTTTTTTGCAAGATTCTTACACCCTGTTCACACAAGGCTAAGATACCTGTATAATATTTCTAGCCAACCACATCTTATACACCACCAATTCTCCAAAGAAACAGTATTTCAAACATTTCTTACACTAATTAACCAGGAGAAGGGGCCAACAGAGGATGAGATGGTTGGATGGCATCACCAACTCAATGGACATGAGTTTGAGTAAACTCCGGAAGTTGGCGATGGACAGGGAAGCCTGGTGTGCTTCAGTTCATGGGGTCACAAAGAATCGGACATGACTGAGTGACTGAACTGAACTGAACTGATTTGCCATGAAGTATATGCACCATGATAAAAGTAGCAGTTTTTATGTCTGGCCATCAGAGGTCAGTAAATCCCTGCTTATTCACTATTTTCCATTTGTCACTTTTTTTTTTTTAGAACAAGAAGTGTTACAAATTAATTTACATGCAGCTTGGGAGAGTTCTCTCAATCTTTAAAGCAGTGAAAGAAATAACAATTCTCCAAGGAACTCTAAAGAAGTCCTGACCCATGGGCAGAAGACTCTTTCCCCACTTCAATGCCATCTTATATATAGTTTAAAATGAAAGGTTCTGCATAAATTCTAACAGAGTAATCCTGGATTTAAAGCAAGGATTCAACTATCACCATTTTCATTTGCAGAGGGGAAAAAAGAAAAAGAAAAATTCAAACTAAAACTTTTAAAAAGAATGTAGATCTCTAAGCTAAAATATAATTCCTATTATTTGTATACTTACATCAAGTTCTCAACTTTTAATTATTTTAACTTCACAGTGATCTTTGAGGTACCTAGGGAGGTATTATTATCTTGGGCTTCCCTGGTTTACTCGGTGGTAAAGAACCCACCTGTCAATACAGGAGACGCAGGTTTGATCCCTGGGTCAGGAAGATCCCCTGGAGAAGGAAATGGCTACCCACTCCAGTAATCTCGCCTGGGATGACAGAGAAGCCGGTGGGCTACAGTCCATGGGGTTGCAAGAGTCGGACATGACTTAGCAACTAAACCACTAACACCACTATTATCTATTTCCCAGACTTAGAAAGCAAAACAGAGCAGTATGTAATCAGCCTGAGGTCCAAAGTCTGGTTCATAACCAAGAGTCCCCAATATGTTTACCTTCTGTAAACTTCATCACAGGCTACCTTATATCTTATGACAGTACACATATGCTTATTTATGTCCTTCTCTACAATAACAATGACACAGTAAGTTCCTTTGGGGCAGGAATCCAGTCCCTTCTCAATCACTCCCACAATGACTTGAAAGTTAATCAAGAAATTGAATTTGCTAACTAAATAAATAAATTGAATTTGCCTGGTCTCTGTGACTTCCCATAAACTCTGTAGGACACATACACACACACACACACGCACACTGGTAGGTACCCTCACCGACCTGGAGACACCCTGGTTACATGATAAGGTTGAGCAATATCAGAAAAACCCATCTATTCAATTCTAGACATTTTTTTACTCACTGGAGCAGATCTTCAAACAAATTGATTTTGTACCCCAGCAATAAAAACATATAGGCATGCATCCCTAATACACAGGTATGTATTTATAAATTACAGATAGGCCTATCTATTAATATTTATATTTCAAAACATATTTAAATAGAAAAATAAGTATTAAAAATTAAGGTGAACTTGGATGGCATCACCAACTCAATGGGCATGAGTTTGAGTATACTCCTGGAGTTAGTGATGGACAGGGAGGCCTGAACTGCTGCAGTCCATGGGGTTGCAAAGTCAGACATGACTGAGCAACTGAACTGAACTGAAAAATACGTTTAGGTAATTATATATTTATTTCCTTTTTAAGGGCACAAAAATATTTTTCAATCTAAATACTATATTATAATATTTTATAATACCAATATGATTAAACTCACTTCCATGTTTATAAGTTATTATAATTACAAATATTTAGGAACATTTCAAAACATACACAAGAATAGAATTTTTAAATGACTGAAAGATATAATAAAATATTTAATAATTCTTCATCATTCTAGTGCCACAACACACATTTTTGTTCTCATATCATTTTTCTCTAGGATTATTGCAAGTCAAAGGTTTGAATTTATTTGAATACTTGTTTTAAACAGTCACAGAAGCTAAAAAAATAATCCCATAAAAACATGCTGAAATATTTGCATCCATTCATATATCAAATAGTGTGTTTAATAATTTGCATTTTGATATGTAAAATACTATCATTGTTTTTAATTTCATAGTGTGAAATAATGATCATACTAAAAAAATGTCAGTACTGCCATTTTCTTGTAAATGATTAGTGCTTGCTCTATTAGTATTACATTACAGTTTCTTACACTCTTTGTAAGAATCTCTTTAAGCCACCAGGCAACTGGGAAGATTATTTTACTTACGTAGAAAAAACAATACCAAATGCGCCTGCACTGTCATGTGTCACAGTGCACTGAATGAAGGAAGGGATGAGACAGCCACTTGTGTATGAGCCTCTTCCTATGGGTGGACTCCTGTTTGCTCTAAAAGTATCCCATCTATCTCCACAATTTGTGACCCTATGACATGTGGTCTGAACCCAGTGAGTGTCAGTCTACATACTGAATATTCCGAAAGCTTAAATTCCTTCTTATAATTGTAGAGAAAAGTAAAGAAATAAAACTTAAAGCTCAACATTCAGAAAACTAAGATCATGGCATCCAGTCCCATCACTTCATGGCAAATAGATGGGGAAACAGTGGAAACAGTGGCTGACTTTATTTTGGGGGACTCCAAAATCACTGCAGATGGTGATTGCAGCCATGAAATTAAAAGACGCTTACTCCTTGGAAGGAAAGTTATGACCAACCTAGACAGCATATTAAAAAGCAGAGACATTACTTTGCCAACAAAGGTCTGTCTCCAGTGGTTATGTATAGATGTGAGAGTTGGACTATAAAGAGGGCTGAGTGCAGAAGAAATGATGCCTTTGAACTATGGTGTTGGAGAAGACTCTTGAGAGTCCCTTGGACTGCAAGGAGATCCAACCAGTCCATCCTAAGGGAAATTGGTCCTGGGTGTTCATTGGAGGACTGATGTTGAAGCTGAAACTCCAGTATTTTGGCCACCTGATGCGAAGAGCTGACTCATCTGAAAAGACCCTGATGTTGGGAAAGATTGAAAGCAGGAGGAGAAGGGGACAACAGAGGATGAGATGTTTGGATGGCATCACCGACTCAATGGACATGAGTTTGGGTAGACTCTAGGAGTTGGTGATGGACAGGGAGGCCTGGCGTGCTGCAGTTCATGAGGTCGCAAAGAGTCGGATGCAACTGAGCAACTGAACTGAACTGAACTGAACTGAAAGAAATAAAAATTCAAATATTTCCTTTTCATATGCCAATGGATCATTTTGCCCACACCTAGGACTGATGTGCCTCTCTATCCCCCTACTTTGGTGACTACTGTGGGAAGAGGGGTCAGTGAAACACAGGACCTCCAGAGAACAGCTTCACAGGTCCACAACAGGGTCAGGCCCAGCCAGAGGCAGAAAAAGTCACTGGACTTGTTTTGTATTGCTGTATAACAATAGTACCACAAACTGAGAAGTGTAAAGCAACGTGTATTGATTATTTCACACCTCCTGGCATTAGAGTCTGGGCATGGCTTAGCTTAGGGTCCCCTACTTAGGGTTCTCCAAGGCTGCAACTGACTCATTGTCTAGGGTTGGGTTCTCATCTGGAGGCTTGGCTGTAGAAGGATCTACCTACACCCCCACTTACATGTTTGCTGACAGCATTCAGGTCCTTGTGATTGCAGGAGTGAGAGCTTCCGGGTTTGGTTGGCTGTTGGCCAGAGTCTGCTCCCAGTTCCCAGAGCCTGCTCACAGTTCCCTGCCACATGGGTTCCTCAACATGGCTACTCCCTTCCTCACAGCCAGCCAGGAAGACAGAGAACCAGCAAGAGCAGAACTCCACATTTCAGCGACGTAATGACATGATCATTAACTCATAGCGCGTCCCTCCATCACCTGTGCTCTAACATTTAGAAGCAAATCGCAGGTGCCACCCAAACTCAGGAGGAGGGGAAAGACACAAGAGAGTGAAAACGAGGAAGTGGGGATCATGGGACCATCTTCAGGGACTGTCTTGCCATCTCACTATCTGCTGTCAAAGGGGGGAAGATGCAAAAACAAATACTGGAAATAACTCGGTTTTTTAATGAGCTGGAGCTTAAAATCTACATCTCTGTAAGAGAACTACTAGGTGAAGCAACTTTCAATTATATACACTTTAGACAGCTAGTGTTTCACAATTTTTTTAGAGCAGGGTCTTCCGTTGGCTTCTAATCACGGCTTCCTACTTTCTCTAGGCTATGTTTCCTAGACCCCCTTGCCAAGAGGATTCTCAATTATGTTTCATAAGTGGGAGGTACTCAGTCAAGGCTTGGAAGGCAGAAGGGAGACAGACCCATCCTTATGCTCATACAGTTTGGGCAGATACTCTGTGGCCATGAGGATTCACAGCAGCCCCCACACAATTCTTCAGTACTGCCAGCCAAGAGGACCACCCAAGTGCTTTCCTGCAATTTCTGCAACTTCCTCACTCTCTGAAAGTTAGTGGCACACATGAGCGTTAATGTCAGTTTCCCTTCCCTTCCCTTCTCCTGCCGTCTATGTATCATGCAGTGCTAAGTCGCTTCAGTTGTGTCTGACTCTGTGCAACCTCATGGAATGTAGCCCATCAGGCTCCTCTGCCCATGGGGTTCTCCAAGCAAGCATACTGGAGTGGGTTGCCATGCCCTCCTCCAGGGGATCTTCCTGATTCAAGGATCTTCCTGACCCAGGTGTCAAAGCTGCGTCTCCCAGCGCTTTATGCAACATCTAATTACCTGAATTGAAGCCCCTCCCACTTGAAGCTTCACAGTAACTTCTGTTTTCCTGATTGAAACCTGATTCTACAAAAGATTAAAGTCCCTTTTAAGGATCACCATGTTGAATCCTCCTTAACTTCCTCTCTGACCCAGACATAAATATTGTCATCAGATTAGTATTTATCCTTCTAGATCACACATAAACATGCACACAGAAAATATCTAGTACTGTTTTATATGTTTTTCTAACACACAATGTGTTGTGAGTGTTCTGGTCATCTACTGGTGTGTAACAAGCCACACAAAAATCTACTGGTGTAAAAAGGTACTAACATTTACTATGTCCACAATTCTGAGAATCAGAAATTAGGGCAGGGAATAGGAGAGATGGCTTATCTTGCTTCACATGTGGGGACTCAGCCTGGGGTGGCTCAAAAGACTATGGATGGATGGGCGGCTTGACTGGGCCCTGGGCCATACGTGTAGGTCCTTGGTTTTTCTTTACATGGCATCTGCTGGGACTATGATGTCCAAGACGGCAGCTTCACTCATGTCCATTGCCTCAGCTGAGGTGGCTGGAAGGGCCAAATTAGGCAGGGCTGACTGGCATCTTCCCCCTTTCACACACACCATCCTCAGGACAAGTGCACTTCTTACCTAGCAAAGGCCTTCTCCCCGGAGAGAAAGCTACAGTTACTGGACCAAAGAGGCCCAGGAGGAAGCTACAAGGTTTTCACAACCTAACCCCAGAAATCCCAGAATCACTTCTGCCATATTCTACTGATTAAGGAAGTTACTAAGACTATCCCAGATTCAAAGTGAGGTCAGGAAGAGACTCAACCTCTTGCTGGAGGAATGACACATACATACAGAGGAGGGAATTGATGGCATCACCATAAATACATATTACCACAGCGACTAGCACTCTGTAACAAGGTTTTCACGCAGCAATAAGTCTTGAAGAGTTACCCAAGTTGGTCCATATTTCCGTTCTTCTAATTGCCACATAATACTAAGACTATACCAAAATTTATTTAGATACTTGCTCCTTTAGGAACATTTAGGTGCTTTCCATTTTTTTAATTTAAAAAAATCATCCTTGAATATACTTTTGTTTATATTCCAGTATTTCTAACATTAATACTGAGAAGTGAAATTATATCTTTAGCATCATAAGGTATAAACATATTTAATAGATACAATCAACACAGCCTGTAAACTGGTTCACACACTTTATATTCCCCCGTGAACGCTCAGCAGTAACACTTTCCCTTGCAGTCACTTGATACTATCAATTTGTTAAATGTGTGCCGATTTGATTTTTATTGTTCTGATACTATGAATGCTTACTCATCATTGGGTTTGTTCTTCTGTGAGTTGCCTATTCATATTTTTGGCCTGTTTTTCCAATATTTCTTATGTTTCTATTTATCTATAGGAAATTATTTGTCTATTATGGGTCCTAATCCTTTCTCTGTTACCTATTTACAGAAGATTTTGATGGAAGTCAGGATCCTGGCTACCTGGCTCAAATGAAGAGGAAGGCTCAGAGCTCTGAAGCTCAAAATCACTGCACCTACTTCATCGTTTAGCTGAAAGTTGTATTCCAGAACACCAGAGTCCCTGGGCAAAGCCCTATCCTTCCAGTTACAAATTATACTCTTGACGATGTATTGTAAAGCCTGGTTCTCAGTCAGTAGTCTCAGAATCACCTAGTTGCTTGTGAAAAACACAGATTCCTGGGTAACACCCCAGGTCAGCATCACCAGAATTTTGTGGAGTGGGTCATAAGAATCTACATTTTTAACTAGCTTTTTGTTCCCAGTCACCACTAAAATTTGAAAATCACTTTTAAGTACAAATCAGAAAGTTATTCTAAGAATGGGGGAGAAAAAGGGGTGGATACTATAACACCTCCTGATTTACTGTGGGAAGGAAAAATACAGCCACATTACCCTGGAATCTCAGCGCTAGAAGTATCTCAAAGTACACCTGACCTGTACAGTGGATCTTAAAGCTGCTTGGTGTCGGCATCACCTGCATAGATTCATCCGGAACAATCAAGTCTAGAGGTCCGGTCAGACATTAACATTTGTAAAAAGCTATGTTCTGTCAGGCATACTGAGTCTATTTCAAATCCTCTACTTCACAGAAAAGGAAACTCAGGCCAAGTGTGTTTACATCATTCGTCTGGAGTGTTTCAGACACTAGTGACCAAGAACTTAGCTATCCTGACCAGATGTCCAGTGTTCTCACTTTTTAACAGTTACTCCAGCAAGGTTGATTTTAGTTGAAAAGAGTTAATGTTGGAAGTACTTTGAGTAAAGTGTTTTCACAATATTGGTAAATGTTCTGTTCTAAAAATCAATTCTGTACTTAGGTCTGTATTTACATAAAAACTAAAAGGAAAAGCTGCCAGACCTCTGACTGTAGCAGAATTACTGCAGGAAGCCCAGCTCTAATTACACATAAAACCCTTCCCGTTATCTACTGCTTCTTCAAGTGGACTTAAAAACCAAGCATTACACATCTGTACATGAGTAACTAATTAGGACTTGAATACGGGCATTTTTTTGAGACAGGAAGTCATATAACATGTGATCAAGTACTATAATTTTTATTCACCCTAACTCAGTTTTTTTCATTTTTCACTTTCTCTTTTCCTTATGTTCTTGTTTATTTTATAATATATCTTTAAAAAACAAAAAACAAAAACCCTGCACTGTTGAGATGGATAAGCCTAGATTTGGGAGGGAGGAGTCTAAGTTCTAATCCTTACTGTGCTCTAGTTGTAGCATAGGGACAATTCATTCAATGTCCCCATCTTTGTTTTCTGTTCTGCAAGATGGATGAGATAATCCACGCTCTGTTTAGTTCATAGGATCATACGAGATAAGATAAAGTGGTTTACAAACATGAGCATTGGAGACATGATCCATTCCTATCAAGATGTTCTTATATTAAGGCAGACATAAATGTATGACCTGTCCATCAAAAAACACATCCAAAGGAGTTTCCAAATTATATCCCTCAGGTGTACTATGTCTCACCCATAAGTTGCCCCAAAGGCGTAATTGTATAGAGGCTACACAAAACTGGAAAAGTGAAATCCTCAAAGGATATGCAAATAGAGTCAAAATGTCCTTTATGTTGCCTGCAAATTCTATGTCTAAATAATTAGCACTCCTTCCTTCAATTCTATGCCTTTGTTCCAGATTTTAACAACCTAAATTTTATTTTCTCTCTTTCTTAAAGTTCTCTTTCAGTTTGTTTGTCAATTCTGTCCTTCTTCATACACACACACAAACATTGTCCAAAAGGAAATATAGTACAAAAAAAAAAATTATACCTAAGACAATTACTTTAAACTTTTTAAATGGATAACAAAATAGCATTTCTCAAATAGGGTAATATCCTATAATGGCAAGAACCCTTGTGGGTATTATTTTCTTTTTGAGGGAAGTAGGAAGGAAGAGTACATATCTTTACTGAGTAGGAAAATAATCCAAGCTTACAGTAAACGGGAAGTAACCATGTAAAAAAGACAATATCACTTATCGAGAGAGAATCATGCTCAGCATTTTCCTCCAGTCTTTTCTTTATAAAAATAGAGAAATATCCTGGTGTGTGTTTCAAGATGAGATTAAATCATGCATAAAACTTTGGGTACTCATTCTTTTTATAATATTTTACCATGAATACTGTTTCTACCCTCATTGTTGGTTTCTATCCTTATTTTTCATAATCACAATTTTAATAGTTTTACTTTACTCCATGATATTAAATAGTAGAACCATAATATAATTTTTATTCTCTTGTTAGATGCATTAACATCGTAATAACTACTATTTATTGAATACTTAGATGGTGTCTATAATTGTTGCAATAACTTTCTATACATTTTTTTCCTCATAATAGATTTGTTTCAGCAGTTTTCAGTTTATATCAAACCTGAGAGGAAGGCACAAAGATTTCCCAAATACAAATGCTGCCCATGCACATGCCAGAGACTCCCATTATCAGTAATCCCCTCCGGAGGGTACACTTGTTACAGCTGATGAACATGCAATGTCACATCACAAACATCGATAGTCCATAGTTTGTGAAGGCGTTAGCTGCTCAGCCATGTCTGACTCATTGCGACCCCATGGACTGTAGCCTGCCAGGCTCCTCTCTCCACGGAATTTTCCAAGGAAGAATACTGGAGTGGGTAGACATTTCCTTCTTCAGGGGATCTTCTCAACCCAGGGATCAAACCTGGGTCTCCTGTATTACCATCTGAGCCACCAGGGAAGCCCAAAATATTTTTAATATGTGTGTGCGCGTGCTAAGTTGCTTTAGTTGTATCCAACTTTTTGGGACCTTATGGACTGTAGGCTGCAAGGCCCCTCTGTCCATGGAATTTCCCAGGCAAAAATGCTGAAGTGCATTGCCATGCTCTTCTCCAGGCAACCTTCCTGACCCAGGGATTGAATCCAGGTCTCCTGCATTACAGGAAGATTCTTTACCACTGAGCCACCAGGGAAGCCCATCCATAGTTTATATTAGGGTTCAAATCATCATACTGTACACTTTAAATATATTACAATTCATCAATTATATCTCAGTGAAGGTGAGAAAATATATATATTTAACAAAAAGTATCTGGAGTTGTCATTTAATTAAACTACTTACTTCTTTGGTAGCTATGGAAAAGTAAAACTTAAATGGCATGCCTTTATAAAGTAGCTCAAAACTGGCCTGTGTTATTATGCTTTTTGTGTCAAAGCATAGTGCGGTATGGAGAATCCATTTATGCATTTGCAAGATTCCTCTTTCTCTCTAAAATAACAAAATGCCATGGATATTCAAGAGGACTATCTTCCCATCATTAAAAAAGGGGAGGAGGGGAATAAGAGTTTCCTGTTGTACGTAAACTTTCTCTTAGAAGAGCCTCTGCTAACTCTGCTATCAGCAGCTACTTAAACATCAATAGAAATAAGTCACCCTAGGCTGAAAAATAATGGAAAAAAGGGTTGAAGAAGATGGAAAATACAATTCACTTTCATCTTAGGATAGTAGAATATTGCTTCTTAAATAAAAGAATATATGTTACAAAAAGGATGTAGCTATTGAGTATTTGATCTCTTAACCCTTTGACATTTCATACTGGAAAAACAAAATTGAAGCCACAAGTGTGAATGAAGTTCAGCTAGCTCAGAGTAGTAATGATGCAAAGCAAATGAAAACTGTGGAGTAATTATTGGGCAGAAAGCAAAAGAATAAAGAAAGATATGACAATATGTTAAAGGAACAGTTCCTAAAAGAAGATTTAATGGGCTCCATGTTATGGTGGGATTGGTTAAAACCCCCTACATTGTCATGACATCAAGCTGCAATCAATTCCAAAAGCTGACTTTCCTTCTTTTTGGATGGCGGTATTCATGTTCAGTCTGTGTTTAATCAACATAAGCAAAGAATATACGGGTATTTTCATGAATAAGAAAAATTTATAGAGAAGTATCCTTGCAAAACCATAACAGAAGAACATGTTAGCCTATTTCCAAAGAGCACCTGGGGGCTTGAAAGGAAGCAGACATGGCTTATGGACTAAATAGCTGCCCATCTACAATGAGAGGCATCCAAGAAATTACTTTTCTTTTGTTTGCTAGGTCCCATCACTTCATGGGAAATAGATTGGGAAAGAGTGAAAACAGTGTCAGACTTTATTTTTGGGGGCTCCAAAATCACTGCAGATGGTAACTACAGCCATGAAATTAAAAGACGCTTACTCCTTGGAAGGAAAGTTATGACCAACCTAGATAGCAAATTGAAAAGCAGAGACATTACTTTGCCAGCAAAGGTCGGTCTAGTCAAGGCTATGGTTTTTCCTGTGGTCATGTATGGACGTGAGAGTTGGACTGTGAAGAAAACTGAGTGCCAAAGAATTGATGCTTTTGAACTGTGGTGTTGGAGACGACTCTTGAGAGTCCCTTGGACTGCAAGGAGATCCAACCAGTCTATTCTGAAGGAGATCAGCCCTGGGATTTCTTCAGAAGGAATGATACTAAAGCTGAAACTCCAGCACTTTGGCCAACTCATGTGAAGAGTTGACTCATTGGAAAAGACCCTGATGCTGGGAGAGATTGGGGGCAGGAGGAGAAGGGGACGACAGAGGATGAGATGGCTAGATGGCATCACTGACTCGATGGACGTGAGTCTGAGTGAACTCTGGGAGTTGATGATGGACAGGGAGGCTTGGCGTGCTGCGATTCATGGGTTCACAAAGAGTCGGACATGACTGAGTGACTGAACTGAACTGAATGCTCTTTCTATGATAAGGATCCCCATTTGCGAACTTTGGGATAGCTCATAAAAGGTAAGTAAGAATGAAAAAGCATGCTAGTTTGAGACGTCTGTCTTTGAACCATCTTAAGACTGGCTGACAGACTTGTATCTACAGGACAGGTTATACAATTAACAGGGCACCTAAAGGAGCATCCAAGGGTCAGAACTACAGAGAAACAAAAAGGAATTCCTTTCCTTCTGAAAGGAATCAAAGAAGGCTTTTCAGGAACTCTTCACCTGAATTGCTTGCTTACTGCTTGAAGAGCGATATGGGCTTCCCTAGTGGCTCAGATAGTAAGGAATCTACCTACAATGCAGGAGACTTGGGTTTGATCCCTGGATTGGGAAGATCCCCTGGAGAAGGGAATGGCAACCCACTCCAGTATTCTTGCCTGGAGAACTCCATGGACAGAGGAGCCTGAAGGGTTATAGTCCTTGGGTTGCAAAGAGTTGGACATGACTGAGTGACCAACACTTGAAGAGCAGTATGGTCCAGTGGAAAGAGCATTGTCACTGGAGTCATGCATACCTGCGTTCATGATCTGGTTCTGCCACCTAGTTATTGCTTAACTTCTCTGAACTTTCATTTCCTCTTCTGTAAAATGGGGGTGATATTCCTATTCTATAGGATGGTCATATTGACTGAGGCAGTAACTGTAAAAAAATTAATAAATAGAAACCTCAATTAAATAGAATAGGGAGATGAGAAGAGGACACTCTCATGTTCTACAATAATACAGCACCCAAATGGAAGAAGAAAGACTCTATTTCTTTCTCACCAAAGATGCAGCTAATAAAAAGCCATGGACTCTGTGTTTACTGTGGCCTGCCCAACTTCCTTTTCGCCTTTAGAAAAGTCTTCTTCTTCCCTTGCTGGAGGAAGAGAGTGAATCTTGCACAGGACTTACTGTGGTTGCAGACCCCAAATGGCAATTCTCTGCTGATCTCAAATAAACACCTTTGCTGCAGAAACATCTCACAGTCTATTTATTTTAGGTCATCACAACCATGGATAAAGTACTTAATATACAGTCCATGCCCAATAAATGTCACTAATATTAGAGACAAGAAATCAGACTCCTGAAATGTGAGCCGACGCCTCCTTTGGTGATCACTTAGTGGCCCACCTAGAGAAAGCTGAGATGCAAGGAGATTTAGAGCCTTGGCCCAACCACTCTTGATCTTCAGTGGCTCCTCAAAACCCCAGAAGTTCCATAAAGTCTGCTCAGGAACTGCCCAGAGGATAGGGAGGGGGGACAAAGAAGAAATACTATGGACCACCATTCCACTTCAACATAGCCACTCTACTTTTCTCCCTTCTGTGTGTTGAATGCTCAAGTAAATGTTCATTTAAAGACAGAGTAACATGGAAGAGATGTTAAAGAAACCATTGCACTGGGCTTCCAGTCCATTTGAGAAACGTACATGAGCACTTGCTGTAAGCGGGAAGTACATAGCCCATTTCAGAGCCATGGAGGCCTGGGAGATCTTGTGTCTCTGTGTGGCTGTTGAAGGATGTGTTCCAGCAAAGGTTTGAGGGTCCGTTTGTGAGGGTCCTTTCCAACATGGCACAAACACACACACACACACCCCTCTATGGCTTCCTCAGCACCATGATCACTCAGGAATACATCTGCCTTCACTGATGTTAATCAGAGACACCAGAACCAAGAACTTATCTGTCAGGATCAGAGAGAACACTAATGCTCTGTGGAAGCTGTATGATAAATAGAAGAAGTAAAAGGCAAAGACTAAAAATTCTCTCTTCCCTGACCCCAGACACTAGATCCTCTCTGTGAAACAGGACTGGGAGGGGGACTTCAGGAAAACCTTGATTCTTAAATTGTACCAGCTAGTGTGACCCAAGGCAAGTTTTAAACATGTAGTCCATGGGGTCACAAAGAGTCAGACATGACTGAGCAACTAAATTGAACTGAATGGTCTGAAAGTTAAATAATAACTTCATCTTTACTGTATTAGTCAGGGTTCTCCAGAGAAACAGAACCAACAGGATGCATGGTGAGAGAGATTTATTTTTTAAAATTGGCTCATAAGAATGTGGAGTCTGGCAAGTCCAAAATCGCAGGGCATACCAACAAGCTGGAAGTTCCGGAGAGAGATAATGTTGCATGAGTCCAGAGGCAGTCTGGAGGCAGAATTCCTGGCTCCTCAGAGGACCTCACTCTCTCCTCTTAAGACCTTCAAGTAATTGAATGAGCCCCACCCACATTAAGGAAAATAACCTGCTTTACTTAATATCTACTGACTTCATGTTAATTGCATATTAAAAAAAAAAAACCACAACAGCATCTGGACTGGTGTTTGACCAAACCGCAGGACACCCAGGCAAGTTGACAGGTAAAATTTTAACCATCACATTTACCATGTGAAGACAGGAGAGGTTCAGGGTTTGGTAGACTTTCGTACTTTTTTAGTATTATTTACTCGTGCATGCTGGGTTTTTTGTTTGTTTAGGGTTCTTATCCACACATGTTAAAGCAGCATTTGAATTACTCTACCATTTAGCTGTTGCCACACAAACAGAACACCCTGAAACTTAGTGGTTAAAAGCCCCAAGTATTAGTTCAGTTCACGATTCTGTGATTCAACACTTGCTGGGCTCAGCTGGGCAGTTTCAGTCTTGGGTGGATTTACTCATGTGTCTGAGGTCAGGTGCTGGGTCAGTCAAGTGCTCCAGGGGCTGAGATGGCCCATTTCTGCTCCACATAGTCTCCCATCCTCCATCAGGTTAACTCAGACTTGTTCTCCCAGAGGAGGCAGGGGTCCCTAAAGGCAGCAAAAGCATGTCAAGGCCTCTTGAGGCCTCAGCTTACAAGGGCTGGAGAAATAGGGTTGCCTCTTGGCTGGAGATGCTGTAAAGTGGCAGAGGGCACAGCTGTAAGAATAACTGCAGCTGTTTTTGCAAAAAAAAAAAAAAATCTTCCAGAGCTCCTCTCAAGAACAGTATCAACTAGCCTTCAATGCCTGACATATAATGCAAGGTCAATGACTATGCTCTCCCTTCACAATCCTTTTAGCCATCATTTTGAAAGCAATTCAAATTTTCACAAATACAGGCAGGCTATTGTTGAGCAGAAAGACACAGACTGCCAGATATTTCTCCAGCAAAGGTGGCTTTATTCGAGATCAGCAGAGAATTGCAATTTGAGATTTGCAACCATGGTGAGCCATATCACATTACCCCCCAGTAAGGAAAGGAGAAAGCTTTTGGAGAGTGGAAAAAGAAATTGGACGGGCTAGAGTAAACACAGAGCTCATGGCTTTTCACTGACTGCGTCCTTGCCAGGAAAGAAGAGAAGTCTTTCTCCTAACTTTCGAGCTCTGCTGTCATCACAGGGCATGATGCTCCCAGCTATTCCCCCATCTGGTCTCCCCACTCTATTTAACTGAGTTGTCTGTTTATTAACTTTTTACTCTATCCTTTCTGAGTTAGACATTATCCTGTGCTGTTCTCTCCCTTGGGAAACCTAGAAAGGTGGGAGTAGAAATGAAATAGAGAGAACCCCTGTCTATACCCTGCACCCCAAAGCACTGTCAATGGAAATGTTCTATAAAGGTCAATATTTCCCCTTTAAAGAACATAGGTGCTTCAATTTAGTCATTCCTAGGCAGTTGAGCACTGTGAACAACTATTGCTAGTCCTGTAATATTTCTCAGCCTTCCTTCTTTATTGTCTCCACCCCCAAGCTTTTCTATCATCACTCTCAGGAAATCCTACTATCACAGATATTCTATATCTCTTGCTTTACATATAAAAATAGTAGGGTATGTAGTGGCTCCAAGTTTCACCGCCCTTGTTGGGAATATATGCTCAGGGTTGTCATACCAGTTCCTTCTCCGGGCCCTGAGTACCCATCCTCTCGATGCCATGCCTCCCAGTCAAGCCAGGGTTTGCCTATATTCAGCTTTAATCATAAGTCAGGGGCTGCTGACACAGGGAATCTGTCTTCACATGACAAATAGCAAAAAGAGGAAGACAGGAGAAAAAGTCAAGTGGAATTTCATAATAAGGCCTTAACTGACAGGGACAAGCCAAAGAGGGGAAAAATCACCAGTTATGACTGAAGACTGAATCACTATCCAGAACTATCAAACCCCGAAACAAAATCCATGACCACCCTTGTGGAAACTCAAGATATGGATTGCAAAGGAAATGGCTTTCAAACCAATACAATTCCATGTTTTCCTGCTCTTTCTTCCTCTGTGTGTGTGTATGTGTGTGTGTGTTACTGCGTGTGTGCTCGTGTGTCCTAGTGTTTGCATTATAGAGCAATTAAGCATAATTTAGGTATTATTAGTAGTTGGTATTTCCTCCTGATTTAGAATCCTTCCAATATCTTTAACTTTGTTAAGCTCAGTCAATAATATGTTCCTGTAAATTTGATTTCCAGAGCAATATTTTTGTTGATCTCCAACCTTATTAATTTTTTATTACTTTGCTAAAAATCTCTTTTAAAAGATTCCTTAGGAAACAACACACTGAACACAACCTCCAAGAAGGCGCTAAATTAGTACTTGACATATAATCAAGAAAATCACAGGTTATCAGTGTGCCCAAACTCTGGTTTTCTTAATGAAGTGATTAAAGCACCTCCCCAGAATGAATTTCAGGGAAATTATTTGTAGACTGGTTCTTTTTTATAGGCATGATTATCTCTTTTGAGTTGGACATTATTTTCTCTTACTGTGGCACTTTGAATTATTTACCTCATTTTCCCCAAAACAGATATAGTTAGGAATTAAATTTAAAGAACAATGACAAAAGTAAATCCAGCCAATGCCAGCTGTATCTGTAAGTCAGTAAACAGCATGATTCTCTGTACCTTAAAAGACTGAGAGAATCCCAAACCAGGAGTCTGAGGTTTCGTGACTAAACAGGATGAGGTTAACTGCGCTGCACAAAGTTCTCAGTTTGACTCCTACGCTCTCTGTTAGAGTGAGTGAGGTGCTTGGTACATTCATTGTGAAGTTGACTTCACTGGGCTTTAAGCAGTGGCTGATAAGGGATGAAAAATTATTCCAATTAAAATTGTTAAAGAAAACAAATAAAAAGAATAGTGAAAAGGATAAGGACACCAGCACCCACATCACTGATGGGAGTAGAATTTGCTCTATGTCTAGAGGATGGGTGGCAGTATGCATCAAAAGCCTAATGTGTGCATGCCCTATGACCCAGCAAATGGACTTCTAGAAATGCATTCTAAAGAACTAACAATGAATGTACCTAAAGATGCACTATAAGAAGAATCATTGTAGTGTCATTTATGATTTATCATAAGCCCCTGACTATCTACCAGAGGGAAATCAGTAAATAAAGAGGGGTGGATCCAAATATTTCCTTACAAAAACAGGTAACAAAAATACATTAGAATATCAATTTTAAGTGAAATAACCTAGTCACAAAAAGATATGTACTATATGGTTCAACTTATATGAGATGCCCGCTGCTGCTGCTGTTGCTAAGTTGCTTCAGTTGTGTCCGACTCTGTGCGACCCCATAGACGGCAGCCCACTAGGCTCCTCTGTCCCTAGGATTCTCCAGGCAAGAGTACTGGAGTGGGGTGCCATCGCCTTCTCCGATATGAGGTGCCTAGAGTAGTCAAATTCACAGACACAGAGAGTAGCATGGTGGTTGTCAGGGGCTGGGAGGGGGAAAACGAGGAGTTATTGCTTATTGGGTACAGAATTTCAGTTAGAAAGGTGAAAAGGAGACTCATTTCACAACAATGTGAATGTACTTAAGTGCACACTGAAAGATGGTCAAGATGGTAAATTTTATACTATGCATGTTTTACCACAACTAAAATTTTATATCTTAGAGATGGTATTGTAAGTAGTTTAATTTTTCCTCATTTCATCTGTCTGTGTTTTCTAAATATTTTCTATAAATGTATTTTGCTTATAATAAGGGGGATTCTAATTATATGAAAAAAGGAAACACATTTTGTCTTTGGTTAACATTATTTTTGGTGACTAATAACTTTGTATGACAATAAAGAAGGGTTTGGTCACTGGTCCTGCTCAACATACTTTCTTTACCTGGCATACTCTCCCTGCCACACACCCCCCTACCTGCTTACAAAGGACGAACACTCTTCAAGACTCAAATTGAGTCTATCTTCCTACTTTCCTATATGACCTCAGTGACAATTCATTCCCATTCTCATAACATCTGTAATAACGATAATAATACTTAATGTTATTGGGTGTTTAACATGTAACTAGCACTAAGATTAAGATATTATTTCACCTCCTAATAATAACATTTAAGTAGGTGTCATCATCCTCATTACACAGATGAAGAAACTGAGAAGAGATGCCAAATATCTTCGTGAATGTAAAAGAAATGACAGTCTATGTCTATAGGAACCCACATTCCTATACTGCCTCTCACATCTTGCAAGGCTGTGAAGAATGCTGTGCTGGCTTCCCTCATTTTCTGAAACAGAATTTTCAGTCAATATCTAACAGGATGATATTTTTGAAATATTGATTTTTTCTTTCCTTTCTCCCATCTCATCCACAGAGATGCTAGGCTCTAAGCTCCTTGCCACTGGTGAGAGATAAGGTAGCTCCAAAAGAAGACATGGCTGAAGAGACTCTTCCTGACTGTGACTTCTGAGGACTCTAGGAATGACAAGATGTTTGCAGTAGGCTCCGTGGCTTCCCTGGTGGCTCAGACAGAAAAACCAGCCTGCAATGCAGGCAACCCAGGTTCGATCCCTGGGTTGGGAAGATCCCCTGGAGACAGGATTAGTTACCCACTCTAGTATTCTTGCCTGGAGAATTCCACGAACAGAGGAGACTGGCAGGCTGCAGCTCTGCAAAAAGTCCAACAAGACTGAATGACTAACACTTTCACTTTCACTTTTCATGGAAAGGAGCAAGTCGTCTGTCCATCAGCACCCATCAGTTCAGTTCAGTCGCTCAGTCATGTCCGACTCTTTGTGACCCCAGGCCTCCCTGTCCATCACCAACTCACGTCCATCGAGTCAGTGATGCCATCCAGCCATCTCATCCTCTGTCGTCCCCTTCTCCTCCTGCCCCCAATCCCTCCCAGCATCAGAGTCTTTTCCAATGAGTCAACTCTTCACGTGAGGTGGCCAAAGTACTGGAGTTTCAGCTTCAGCATCATTCCCTCCAAAGAAATCCCAGGGCTGATCTCCTTCAGAATGGACTGGTTGGATCTCCTTGCAGTCCAAGGGACTCTCAAGAGTCTTCTCCAACACCACAGCAGCCCCATATTCCCACTCACCCATTCTTTTAAAAATGAAGGAAGGAAGAAGGAGTGTTAGGAGAGAAGGCAGAGCAGAGACCAAGATGGGTATCTGAGAGGAGCCCAACATCCCACTTCTCAGGTTGGAGCTGTGGTGGTGCCTATCTGAATAGACATGAATCACAGAGAATTTCAGAAAAATCATTGTGTCTCAGAGGGTTATGAATACCTCAGTTATAGTACCAAAGGAGAGAGAAGCTTTGGTTCTGAAGGGTCCATGAAAAGAGGGGCTTTTAGATGGTGACCAACATGCAACCAGGCCCCTCTCTTAGGCTGGACAACCTAGGCAATGGTTCATGGCCTCACATTAGGAGGAAGTCAGAGTCTCATCAATTCATCAAAACTCAGTGCCATTGTATATTGCCTGGGGTCTGCTTCAGAATCATTTAGTGTAGTAGGAATATGGGTGAAACAAACACTGGTGATTGTTGCAACTGGGTGATGCATACCTGGGGTTCATTGTTCTCTTCTGTTCAGTTGCTCAGTTGTGTCTGACTATTTGCGGCCCCATAGACTGCAGCATGCCAGGCTTCCTCGTCCTTCACCATCTCCTGGAGCTTGCTCAAACTCATGTCCATCAAATTGGTGATGCCATCCAACCATCTCGTCCTCTGTCATCCCCTTTTCCTCCTGCCCTCAATCTTTCCCAGCATCAATCAGGGTCTTTTCCAATGAGTTGGCTCTTCACATCAGGTGGCCAAAGTACTTCAGCTTCAGCATCAGTCCTTCCAATGAATATTCAGGACTGATTTCCTTTAAGATTGACTGGTTTGATCTCTTTGCAGTCCAAGGGACTCTGAAGAGTCTTCTCCAACATCACAGTTTGAAAACACTGATTCTTCAGCACTCAGCTTTCTTTATGGTCCAACTCACATCCATACATGACTACTGGAAAAACCATAGCTTTGACTAGACAGACCTTTGTTGGCAAAATGATGTCTCTGCTTTTAAATATGTTGTCTAGGTTGGTCATAGATTTTCTTCTAAAGAGCAAGCATCTTTTAATTTTATGGCTGCAGTCACCATCTGCAGTGATTTTGGAGCCCAAGAAAATAAAGTCTGTCACTGTTTTCATGTTTTCCCTAATCTATTTGCCAGGAAGTGATGGGACTGGATGCCATGATTTGAATTTTCTGAATGTTGAGTTTTAAGCAAGTTTTTTCACTCTCCTCTTCCACTTTCATCAAGAAGCTCTTTAGTTCCATTAGGGTGGTGTCATCTCCATATCTGAAGTTACTGATATTTCTTCCAGCAATCTTGATTCCAGCTTGAGCTTCATCTAGTCAAACATTTCACATGATGTACTCTGCACGTAAGTTAAATAAGCAAGGTGACAATATACAGCCTTGACATACTCCTTTCCAATTTTGAACCTATCTGTTGTTCCATGTCCAGTTCTAGCTGTTGCTTCATTGTTCTCTAGTTTTTGATACGCTTAAAATTTTTAAAGATTTTAACTTTGAAATTTGTCTTTAATCACATCTCAAAAGTCTTGGAGATATCAGCAATGAAGCTTCTTTCCAACTACAATTATCTTTTAAAAAATATATTTATTTTTATTTATTGGGGTGCACCAAGTCTCAGTTGTGGCACTGGGGAACGTCATTGTGGCCTGCAGAATCTTTAGTTGCAGCATGTGGGATCTATTTCGCTGACCAGGAGTCCAACCCCGGGCCCCCTGCACTGGGAGCACACAGTCTTACTCATTGGACCACCAGGGAAGTCCCTGCAGCTATTAACACAGATATCTTGAGCTTGTCTGACCCCACACTGGTTGAGTTGCCACAGGCCCTACTCACATCAATGGAAGGCATGGCCAGTACAGATCAGTCTAAGGACTGATGGAACAATGGATGTTTCACTGATATCTACATGATACTGAGAACTCAATTCTTCTTTCTCTCCTTCCAAGACCTTGGGCTTTACTACATAAGCCCCCTGAAACTTGATAGGTACACTCCTAGGAGGAAGGTGTGTGTGTGTGCATGTGTGTGTGTTCAGTCATTCAGTTGTGTCTGACTCTTTGCAACTCCATGGACTGTTATCTCACCAAGCTCCTCTGTCCATGTAATTTTCCAGGCAAGAATAGTGAAGCAGGTTGCCATTTCCTACTCCAGAGGATCTTCCTGACCCAGGGATTGAACTCATGTCTCCTGCAGCTCCTACATTGGCAGGCAGATTCTTTAACACTGCACCACCTGGGGAGCCCAGGAGGAAGGTAGGAATACAAATTGACTGAGATTGCATTTCTACATATAGAAGCAGAGTTAAAGGAAAATAAAGTTATATTTCTTATACTTGAGCTTATGCTTTGAAATTCGTACTTGCTAAAACATTTTCAAGGTGCTTACTATATACTTCCATTGCCTAGTACGTTAGCCAGTATCTGGCTCCATTGGTTCCAATCAAATATACATAAAAGTATATACAAGCTATACTTCATATATAAAGATGAAGTGGTTGATGTATTATTTAAAGGGGGTTAGTGTTAGTAGGGAATCCTGGTTCCTGGGAAAATTCTTTTGCATTTAAGCTCCACTGAACAAAAGCCATTTTGTAATAATGCTTGTCACGTTTGTCATCAGACTGTTCTCTAAATTAGCTTAAATTTTTAAGCCCTACTTGCAAAGCTGTCTGGTAATAACACAACAGTTTGAGTTTAAGTACCAATTAGATTTTGAAATGAAAGATTGAGATTGGCTTTCAGCCCTATTCTTTAAAAGATGGATGCATTATTTTTGTCTGGGCATCCCAGATTCTATAGGCCTGACTGCTCTTGATGTTAAATCAGGATCACACTAGCTATCCCATAAGAGTCTTTTCAGTGGCCTGAGGGTGCATATTCAGGGCCTGCAGTTGCTAAGATCTACTGGAAGAAGAGCTGCTTTTCCTAACAGAATGAGGACTAAGGTTTTTCCAGTCTCCTTGGATGCTCTTCAGAAACCAAGACAACATCAGGTTGCTGCTACTGGTATCTGAGGGTAAGAAACTATAACCCTTTACTCCCACTGCTTCATTTCCCCTTTCCTCCCTGTTAAGTCTAGGGAGGACAGGGGTCAGCACTAAGACTTGCTTTTGTTTTGCCCCTAACGTGTTAATCTGGTCACTCAGTCTGAGGTCCAGTTTTTTCATAAGAGGGAACTGCTTCTAATCTCACTCTTGGACTCTGACCAAACACAAATAGTCTTTGAATGTGTCTCCAGTAGTGGTCATGGGCTACACTTACCCACATGTATATTTATTGACTTTACTCCATGTGAATCATAGATTTTATTTACAAGATGGTCAACTTAGGTTGGCACTTTCATCTTTCACAAATGAAAAAACAGAGCTGACTGGTAAAACAGTTTGTGGCTTTCTAGCTCTGTGATGCTTCATAAGTTTTTAATCAGTCTGGGCTTTGGTTTCCCCATAAGTAAAGTGGACAAACACTATCCACATTATTATTAGTGTATTTAGAGTACTTAACACTATATGCTAGTAAGTGCTCAATAAATGCTATCTCTAATAAACAAATGTGTCCAGAAAACAAAAAGTACCAAACCAAGTTAAAAAAAAAAACCCACATCTAGGCATATGGTCAAAAACCAAAACTCTCAGGTGGAGAAATACCATGTGCTTTGTGGTATTTTTAACTCACACAGAATGAGGCAGCCCTGGAGAAACCAGAATAGGGAGCTGCAGCTGGCCTGAAAGTTGGAGACTGAGACAAATTAAGCACTTTACACAGTTAAAAAGATGTACTCCTTTTATGAAAATCTAAAGAACACCTGGGATTTCTTTGGAAGGAATGATGCTAAAGCTGAAACTCCAGTACTTTGGCCACCTCATGCGAAGAGTTGACTCATTGGAAAAGACTCTGATGCTGGGAGGGATTGGGGGCAGGGGGAGAAGGGGACGACAGAGGATGAGATGGCTGGATGGCATCACTGACTCAATGGACATGAGTCTGAGTGAACTCCGGGAGTTGGTGATGGACAGGGAGGCCTGGCGTGCTGCGATTCATGGGGTCGCAAAGAGTCAGACACGACTGAGCGACTGAACTGAACTGAACTGAACTGAAAGAACACCAAAAACATTGAATTGGACTCATCTGCAATGTCTTTCTGTGTGTGTATGTGTATGTGTATGTTAAGCTGAATTGTGTACTATTTTAATTGCTTTATATATACAGTCACCACTCCATATTCATAGGTTCTGTACCCAAGGATTCAACCAACTGCAGATGGGAAATATTTGGGAATAAAAAATTCTAGAAAGTTCCAAAAATCAAAACTTGAATTTTCCCCACCAGTAACTATAGTATTACATTGTATTACAACAATTTACATTGCATTTACATTGAGTTAGGCCTTGTAAGTAATGTAGACATGATTTGAAGTACATGGGAGGATATGTACAGGGTATATGCAAATACGAATGTCATTTTATGTAAGAGACTTGAGCATCCATGGATTTTGATATCCAAGGGGGTTCTGGAACCAACCCCCCAGAGATACCAAGAAAAAACGATAGAACACATCCAACCTTCATTTTAAAACCCCTCCCAGGGAACTCCCTGGGGTTCCAGTGGTTAGGAATTGGCGCTTTCAGTGCTGAGGGCCTGGGTTCAATCCCTGGCCAAGGAACTAAGATGCCACAAGCCGTCAGGCATGGCCAAAAATAAATTAAAAAAACAAAAGTTAAAATAAAAAATAACAATAATAATTTAAAATAATAATAAATAAATAATTTTTAAAAATAATAAATAAAACCACTTTTAACATAACATCCTAGAAGAGTGAGAGCTGGGATACAAACCCATGAAGTTAAACACTTAAACACACCCTAAGCCCTGTGTTACGTGGTTCCTTGCCCCAGTTTTTGCCTTATGGTTCTTAATGGCTTAGAAGCCATAATGGCTCCAAAACCTGGCCTTATGCATCCAGAAAAATGAATAACAAGGTGAGGTCTTGGCCTACACCTCAGTAATGCAAATTTAGAAGACACAAATCACCCGGCCACCCCCATGCAACTCTACCAGTGCCCTTAGTTGCTTTTGCTCTGGAGGTCAACGACATCATCTTCTAGATATATAGCATGACACGGGAGGAACCCAAGCACAAAACAGCAGTCACAGAAGTTATTCTCAGCTGAAAGTGGTGCATGGGCCCCTCTTGCCGTGAGCAAATTTTTATCAGCAAGCAAAAAGCTACACCCTTTTTCTCCAAAGAATAAAAAGATACTGAATTCCTACCCTGTGTCTTTTATATGGAAATGATAGAGGTTTTCTGCTTTCTTTCAAAGTTTCTGAATGCAGCATCTGGAGTCTCTTCTCCTTCAGTAACTGAATAGCATATGTCAGACCTATCTTTTTACTCAGATCATGTTTGCCAGCTTCCATTTATGCTCACGATATACCAGTCCTCCAATTTCAGTTGGGGGAAAAAAGTGGATAGAGAAGTGTTCTTTAAACCTCAACATTTTTCTTTCATCTTAAGCACATGTGCTGAAGCTATAGTGTTGGTAACAATTCTCACTGTGGAAAAAAATAATCTAATTTGAAGAGTAAATAATATACTAGTTGACTCTGTTGTCAGTAAATTCCTATAGTAAATTTTTGATTGATACAGCAGATTCTGGTGTCAATCCTTAGTCCCACACTATGTACCATGTATGTCATCAAATGAGATTCTACTGTAAGTTCCAGTTTTCCCATCTGTAAAATGGGCTCCTGATGAATAGTGGTCTTAATGCACAAGGTTCAGCTGAAGACTAAACAAGGCCCTCCATATACCTGACCTAACACAATGTCTGCCACATATAGGTGCTTGATACATATTAGCTACTATGATTAATCATTTCAGAAAACTTACCTCCACAAATTTCTGGTTGTATTTCTTTTTCACTTAAGTCTACTCCAGGTGCTTTGAGATGCTAGTGTATGCTTCCCCCATTCAGACTTCTCTTTTGTTGAGAACATGTCCTGACTCCAAAATCATAGCCTTACTCGTCACTGAGGTGTGGTTTGTTTATGGGTTTTGTATAATAATCAGCAAAATAGGACTTTTGGTGACTATAATAAAACGATGAAATAAATTTTCTCATTAGTGGGAAAAAAACCATTTCCATTTCTCTCCATGTAGCTTAAAACTTTCCTGAGATATCAATTTGTTTTTACTTCTCAATAGTGACTATATCTACTACTGTGGCCAAGAATCCCTTAGAAGAAATGGAGTGGCCATAATAGTCAACAAAAGAGTCTGAAATGCAGTACTTGGATTCAATCTCAAAAATGACAAAATGATATCTGTTCGTTTCCAAGGCAAACCATTCAATATCACAGTAATCCAAGTCTATACCCCAACCAGAAATGCTGAAGAAGCTGAAGTTGAATGGTTCTATGAAGACCTACAAAAACTTCTAAAATTAACACCCAAAAAAGATGTTCTTTTCATATAGGGGACTGGAATGCAAAAGTAGAGAGTAAAGAAATACCTGGAGTAACAGGCAAATTTGGCATTGGAGTACAGAATGAAGCAGAGCAAAGGCTAATAGTGTTTTGCCACTTTACAGAGCCCATTTTACAGAGAACGCACTGGTCATAGCAAACACCCTCTTCCACCAACACAAGAGAAGACTCTACACATGGACAAAACCAGATGGTCAACACCGAAATCAGATTAAATATATTCTTTGCAGCCAAAGATGGAGAACTCTATACACTCAGCAAAAACAAGACCAGGAGCAGGCTGTGGCTCAGATCATGAACTCCTTATTACCAAATTCAGACTTAAATTGAAGAAAGTAGGGAAAACAACTAGACCATTCAGGTATGACCTAAATCAAATCCCTTATGATTATATAGTGGAAGTGACAAATAGATTCAAGGGATTACATCTGATAAACAAAGTGCCAGAAGAACTACAGATGGAGGTTTGTGACATTGTATAGGAGGCAGGGATCAAGACCATCCCCAAGAAAAAGAAATGCAAAACAGTTGTCTGAGGAGGCTTTACAAATAGCTGTGAATAGAAGAGAAGCAAAAGGCAAAGGAGAAAAAGATAAACCCATTTGAATGCAGAGTTCCAAAGAATAGCAAGGAAAGATAAGAAAGCCTTCCTCAGTGATCAGTGCAAAGAAATAAAGGAAAACAATAGAATGGGAAAGACTAGAGACCTTTCAAGAAAATTAAAGATACCAAGGGAACATTTCATGCAAAGATGGGCTCAATAAAGGACAGAAATGGTATGGACCTAACAGAAGCAGCAGATATTAAGAAGAAGTGGCAAGAATACACAGAAGAACTATACAAAAAAGATCTTCATGACTCAGATAATCACAATGGTGTGATCACCAACCTAGAACCAGACATTCTGGAATGCGAAGTCAAGTGGGCCTTAGGAAGCATCACTATGAACAAAGCTAGTGAAGGTGATGAAATTCCATTTGAGCTATTTCAAATCCTAAAAGATGATGCTGTGAAAGTGCTGCACTTAATATGCCAGGAAATTTAGAAAACTCAGCAGTGGCCACAGGACTGGAAAAGGTCAGTTTTCATTCCAATCCCAAAGAAAGCGCCAAAGAAGTTCAAACTACCACACAATTGCACTTATCTCACACACTGGTAAGGTAATGCTCAAAATTCTCCAAGTCAAGCTTCAACAGTACATGAACTGTGAACTTCCAGATGTTCAAGCTGGATTTAGAAAATGCAGAGGAACCAAAGATCAAATCGCCAGGATCCACTGGATCATCAAAAAAGCAAGAAAGTTCCAGAAAATATCTACTTCTGCTTTATTGACGATGCCAAATCCTTTGATTGTGTGGACCACAACAAACTCTGGGAAATTCTGAAAGAGATGGAAATACCAGACCACCTGACCTGCCTCTTGAGAAATCTGTATGCAGGTCAGGAAGCAACAGTTAGAACTGGACATGGAACAACAGACTGGTTCCAAATAGGAAAAGGAGTACATCATGGCCATACATTGTCACCCTGCTTATTTAACTTCTATGCAGAGTACATCATGAGAAATGCTGGGCTGGATGAAGCACAAGCTGGAATCAAGATTTCCAGGAGAAATATCAATCACCTCAGATATGCAGATGAAACCACCATTATGGCAGAAAGTGAAGAAGAACTAAAGAGCCTCTTGATGAAAGTGAAAGAGGTGAAAAAGTTGGCTTAATACTCAACATTCAGAAAACTAAGATCATGGCATCTGGTCCCATTACTTCCTAGCAAATAGACAAACAGTGGAAATAGTGACAGACTTTATTTTCTTGGGGTCCAAAATCACTGGTGATTGCAGCCATGAAATTAAAAGATGCTTGCTCCTTGGGAAAAAAGTTATGACCAACCCAGACAGCATATTCAAAAGCAAAGACATTACTTGGCCAACAAAGGTCCGTCTAGTCAAAGCTATGGTTTTTCCAGTAGTCATGTATGGATGTGAGCGCTGGATTATAAAGACAGCTGAGCTCCAAAGAATTGAAGCTTTCAAACTGTCATTCTGGAGAAGACTCTTGAGAGTCCCTTGGACCTCAAGGAGATCCAACAAGTCAATCCTAAAGGAAAATCCTAAAGGAAATCAGTCCTGAATATTCATTGGAAGGACTAATGCCAAAGCTGAAACTCCAATACTTTGGCCACCTGATGCAAAGAACTGACTCATTTGAAAAGACCCTGATGCTGGCAAAGATTGATGGTGAGAGGAGAAGGGGATGACAGAGGATGATGAGATGACTGGATGGCATCACAACTCAATGGATATGAGTTGGAGTAAACTCCGGGAGTTGGCAATGGATAGAGAGGCCTGGCATGCTGTGGTCCATGGAGTCACAAAGGGTCAGACATGACTGAGGGACTGAACTGACTGACTGATTATATGTTGAGATGGTTGGAAAGAGCACAGATTTGAGTCACACAGATCTGGATTTTAATTCTGTACCCATAATTTACCTCACCTATAAATAAATCTAGAATTTAAGATGTGGCTGTTATCTTTCTTCCAGTGAGGGTGATAAGGCCAAAATGAATATCTCAGTTTTAGAGGGTTATGAGTTTTTTAACTTCCAAAATGAAATTGAGATCTATCTAGAAGTAGAGATAGGGTAGAATATGATTCCAAAAACATCAGAAAGCAAAAGGGTAGCATACCCCAAAGTATAAAGAGAAACTATATTGACTAGTTCAGATTTTAGACACAAATATTTCAAATAAGAATGAATAATTTAGTGGTAAGAAAATATGAGTGAATGAATAAATAAGCTCTTTGGTCACAGTGATGCTTCCTAAGGCCCACTTGACTTCGCACTCCAGGATGTCTGGCTCTAGGTGAGTGATCACACCACTGTGGTTATCTGGGTTATTAAGATCTTTTTTGTATAGTTCTTCTGTGTATTCTTGCCACCTCTTCTTTATATCTTCCGTGGTATTGGAGAAGACTTGTGAGAATCCCTTGGACAGCAAGGAGATCAAACCAGTCAATTCTAAAGGAAATCAGTCCTGAATATTCATTGGAAGGACTGATGCTGAAGCTGAAACTCCAATACTTTGGCCACCTGATGAGAAGAGCTGACTCATTGGAAAAAAACCTGATGCTGGGAAAGATTGAGGGCAGGAGGAGAAGGGGATGACAGTGGATGAAACAGTTGGATGGCATCACCGACTCGATGGACATGAGTTTGAGCAAGCTCCAGGGGCTGGTAATGGACAGGGATGCCTGGCATGCTGCAGTCCATGCGGTCACACAGAGTTGGACATGACTGAGTGACTAAACTGAACTGAACTGAATTCCTTACATCGGTTAAGGGATATTTCCCAAACTTCCTTTCCATGTGCCCTGAAAAACGTTGCTAGCCTCAGTGTACACGGGAACACTGACTTCAGTGATGGTGAAGAAGCCAAACAAAACAGACAGACAAGCAAACAAGTAAATTAAATGACTGCTTGAGTTATCAGGAGGCTTCACCTTTATGAATGAGATTAGTGCCCTTGTAAAAGAGGTGCCAGAGAACTCCGTGACCCCTTCCACCAGGTGAGGAGATGGGAAGTCAGCAGTCAGCAACTCAGAGCCTGACCCTTCTGGAACTCTGATCTTGAACTGCTCAGCTTCCAGAAGAGAGAGAAAGAAATGTATGTGGATTATAAACCACCCAGTCTCTGGTATTTTGTTATAGTATCCTAAGCTGGCTAGGATATATCATAAGTAGTCTTTTGTATCTGGTGCATTTGTTTTAGAATGCTGTTTTTTGAGATTATGCATGCGGTCACATGTATCAGTAGTTTATTTCATTTATGACTGAATAGTATTTCATTAAATACATACACCTACATTTTTTTGATCCATTTACCAGTTGATGGACATTCAATTGTTATCAGTTCAGGGCTATTATGAATAGTATTGCTAGGAATATCCACACACCAGTATATGTGTAGACATAGGTTTTCATTTCCCTAAGGTAGACACCTGGGAGTAGACTCATTGGATTATATGATAGTGTATGTTTAACTTTTTAAGAAACCGCTAACTTTTCCAAGTGGTTATACCATTTTGTATTATTGGACTGACTTTTCCAGGTGATGTCAGTGGTAAAAAAGCTCGCGTGCCAATGCAGGAGACATAAGAGATGCAGATTTGATCCCTGGGTCAGTAAGATCCCCTGGAGGAGGGCACAGCAACTCACTCCAGTATCCTTGCCTGGAAAATCTCCATGGACAGAGGAGCCTGGTGGGCTACAGTTCATAGGGTCGCAAAGAGTCAAACAGGACAGAAGCGACTTAGCATGTATGCATGCATAATTCAGCATATTTTAACAATATAGATCCACCCCTTATTTTCTTTGTTTACTAACAAAATTATAAATTTGAAGTTTTGTTCTTCATTCTGAAATTTTTCTGACAATCTGCTTCTCAGTTACACACACACACACACACAAACACACTGAAACCAAGCAAAATCCTTGAAGCATCTTTGCCCTCGATCTGTGGTCTTAAAGTCCAGCTAAGCAGTGGGAAAACCAACAATATATTGGATTTAGCCAATGACTATTTTTACTTATGTGATTAGCTTTCTTTTCAAAGTCAGCCCTAGAGCCCTAGGACAAAGAAAAAAAAAAAATCTCTTTCTGGGCAAACGTAATAGCCAAAAAATCTACATGAAAAGGGAAGATGTCCTGAAGCAGCTTGGTTTTAGGTGATCCTTAAAATGAGACCAGGGAAGGTGCCATCTTTTCAAGGAGAGAGAAAACAAAATAACAAAAGAATTTTCCTTCAGCAGAAAATATGTTACTAAATACATATATCACTGTTTTAGAAAATGCCTGCATAATTGATTGTCAGTCCCCTGAAAAACCTTCTTGTAATCTCTTTAAGGGAGACATGAAAAAGAATGTTGAACCGATCAGCATTTCCCTCAAAGCAATAACCAGAAAATAGATTTCTTACACTTCAAGAAATGTTTGTGTCTTTATACAATAATCATAAACATGATGATTTCATCATAGTCCCTTATGAGAAGAAGCTGCTTCTCTGGGGGGAAAAAAGGTAAAGAGGGGGATGTAAGTCAACCTCTATAAATTTAATAACAGCTAATAAAGTTCTCTTCTTTTCACATCAATTGGAAAGGTTGATTCGTTATACCATAAAATAAACTAGGTGGGAATAGCAATCAGAAGAAAAAAGAGTTTTAGAAAGAATTAGCTAAACTGACATGCTGTCTCATTTTCCTATTTCACTCACAGTCTGTTCTCCTAGTTTTGTTCAAAAGAATCACTTCTTTGTGCTACTGTTAAAAAAAAAATCACAGTCTTCCTTACACAAACAGTCACAAGTGCTAGTAAAAATTGTTTTGCTACTAATGGGATTTATTAATACCCCAAATTTTCAGTTCTCATCCAGGAATAAAAAGATGCCGTCTTTTCTTCCTTGTTGTCTTTTAAAGAGCCATTCAAATTATTATAGAAATAATACTAACATTGTAATCACATTAGATTTATCCATAATAAGAAAACTACCTTGAAAAATGTCCTTGGTGTGCATTTTAGGGATAGTGACTAAATGTCCATCTCACTTGCTTTAGGCATTTGCTCTTTGTCAGCAGGATAAACGTAACTCCCATCAGTTGAACATGTACCTTGGGATGTCTATGAACAGAATGGGTTTGCCCTGACTCAGCTCTAATTACCAAGCTCTTAGGACCCATATTTACAGAATTCAATTATAATTTGCTTGAAATTTTATAGACATTCCCAACAAATAAGCCAGACTTTTTATTTAAAATTTTACGTATTATACCTGGAAATTCTTCTGAATTCAGATCACATTCAAATCAGGACCCAGAATGTATTTGGAGGCACATGACCCTCCCTGAACTACGTTTTCTCAGAACACACCCATGTTTGTAGGTGCTGTGGCCTTATTCCTACCTGTAGCCCCACCAGATACCAATCCTAGCCCCACTTCTAGATTATTGGACCACTTGGCTAAAGAAAGTTAATCCACTGGCTGAACAATAACCATTTGATTTCTTCTCCGGAGAATTCAAACCAAAAGATAAAATAACTATGGGCAAACGGTACTGGGATTCAGGAATAAAACTTGTGCAGATGCAAAGCCAGAGTTGGGAGAATGGCAGGTGGAGTTGCTCACACACTGAGATTACAGGAGATCTGAGAAAGCACAGGAAGGTGATCCACAAGAAGTAAAATAAACAGACAAACAGAGAAACCAGAGATGAGAGACCAAACAGAGAAAGAAAACAGAGTCAAAGAGAGAGTCAGAATTTGTCTCATTCTGCTACCATCATCCTGCTTTCCACTTTGCAGAAGGGTTGCCTTTACTTTACATCCACATTAGTAGGCCACGGGTGATTTGGGGTTGTTCATCAAGTTCTTATGAAATGGGCATATTAATCAAAACTATTTGAATTTTTTTCCTCCAACCTCCCCCTGACATTTTATTTGGGATGGGAGGGTTTTTTCCCCTACACCTTGTTCGAAACTTCTTTTCTGCTCATACAATGTAACACACTATGATCAATCTAAACAGCGAAGCATAGGCTTCAATTTTGTTATTTATAAGGTTCAGTTTCATGCTAGGGACAAAGCCTCAAATTTCCCTTAAGGTGCAGCTACTTCCTATGGGGGACATCTCTCTGTGGGCCTCCCATGTTACTGCATATCTGCTAGAGGCCCTGACTTGCCCTTGTTCTGCTCCATTTTTCCAGGCTCTTTGTATAGTGAACAGCCTTAGACAGAGATAGGGTCTTCCTTGGAAGGAAAGAGTAGACTGTTTGCCGTTCAACATTAATAAAGATAATGTTTCCTTCTGGAGAAAAGAACAGGCATGTTTACTACTCATTAAAAAATATTTGTCAGACATAGAAAACAAATTTACGGCTACCAAAGGAGAAGCAAGGGAAGGGATAAATTGGGAATATGTGATTAACAGATGCATACCACCATATATAAAATAAACTATAAGGATTTATTGCATAGCACAGAGAACTACATTCAATACTTGCAATAAACCATAATGGAATAGAATCTTTAAAAGAATATAGGCCTTGGTGGCACTAGTGGTAAAGAGCCTGCCTGCAGGAGACGTAAGCGACGAGGGTTTGATCCCTGGGTCAGAAAGATCCCCTGGAGGAGGAAATGGCAACCCACTTCAGTATTCTTGCCTGGAGAATCCCATGGACAGAGAAACCTGGCAAGCTATAGTCTATAGGGTCCCCAAGAGCTGGACATGACTGAAGTGAGTTAGCATATATATATATATATATATATATGCTAACTCACTTCAGTTAGCATATATATATGCTCAGATCAGATCAGTCACTCAGTTGTGTCTGACTCTTTGCGACCCCATGAATCGCAGCACGCCAGGCCTCCCGGTCCATCACCAACTCCCGGAGTTCACTGAGACTCACGTCCATTGAGTCTGGGATGCCATCCAGCCATCTCATCCTCTGTCGTCCCCTTCTCCTCTTGCCCCCAATCCCTCCCAGCATCAGAGTCTTTTCCAATGAGTCAACTCTTTGCATGAGGTGGCCAAAGTACTGGAGTTTCAGCTTTAGCATCATTCCTTCCAAAGAAATCCCAGGGCTGATCTCCTTCAGAATGGACTGGTTGGATCTCTTTGCAGTCCAAGGGACTCTCAAGAGTCTTCTCCAACACCACAGTTCAAAAGCATCAATTCTTCGGCATTCAGCCTTCTTCACAGTCCAACTCTCACATCCATACATGACCACAGGAAAAACCATAGCCTTGACTAGACGAAATTTTGTTGGCAAAGTAATGTCTCTGCTTTTGAATATGCTATCTAGCTTGGTCATAACTTTCCTTCCAAGGACTAAGCGTCTTTTAATTTCATGGCTGCAGTCACCATCTGCAGTGATTTTGGAGCCCAGAATACATATACATGTGTGTGTATAACCAAATCACTGCTGTACACCTGAAACTAACACAATATTGTAAATCAACTACACTTCAAAACAAAACAGAAAACCATTCAGGTTCCCTAAGTTTAGAGTTCCTCTCCTATAGCAGAATCCCCTGCGTATGCAGGTGCAATCTGGCCCTCTTTGCATCACCCTGTGGGAATTGAGGCTCAGGGAACCAACTTAAAAATATTATTGTTGTGAGTAAGAAACTGTTCTTTGTCTCTGGCCCAGGAGTCTTTTGTCTTCTACCAGCAACCTTGAAATTACAGAAGGCTAACTTGCAAGCTGGAGAAGGCGATGGTACCCCACTCCAGTATTCTTGCCTGGAAAATCCCATGGATGGAGGAGCCTGGAAGGCTGCAGTCCATGGGGTCGCGAAGAGTCGGACACGACTGAGAGACTTCACTTTCACTTTTCACTTTCCTGCATTGGAAAAGGAAATGGCAACCCACTCCAGTGTTCTTGCCTGGAGAATCCCAGGGATGGGGGAGCCTGGTGGGCTGCTGTCTGTGGGGTCACACAGAGTCAGACACAACTAAAGTGACTTAGCAGCAGCAGCAACCTGCAAGCAAGGTAAACTCTCAGACCCTTCACAGATCTTGACATTTCCTTCCCTCCAGGTAGGAACTTCTACCCAGGGAAAGGTATAATAGTAGCCTTTTCATCAGTTCTCACTATTTCTTCTGTCCACTGGCTACTTTATGGTTCCTAAAGGACTGGGGAAGTGATCAGTCAGAGGATGAAGAGGTGAAGGAATAGAAGGTCAAAAGCAGGTTTTGCCCTCTCTGGAAGCCCAATATATGTCTGCATTGCTTGTATGGGTTCTTTAAGGAATCCATTGCTAGGCATCTCTTCTGGAAGTTCCTCTAACTCAGATGAATATATCTTTCAACAAAATGACATCATTATTTCTTTTACAGCCCCAAAGTATCCTTCAGTCCACCTTTAGCCTCTGCCTGCTGCAATCCCATCCCCCATTCTGATTGGGCTACTGAAAGAACCTAGTCCAATGTCCCATTACCTTTCTGATGTATACGGTTCACCTATGATCCTCAGGAGGCACCTGTACATCTTTGCCTGGGAAAATTTGAGGAGTGCAGGCTAACCCTAAAGCAACCTCCTCTCAATCTGCTCTGGCACATCAGGTCAGACACCAATGCTGAGTCCTCTATCTGCTCTCAATCCTATTACAACCACCTTTCCAAGGTTTGAAGGGAGAAACAGATACCACAAGCCTTTACCCTCGGAAGGACAGAAGGGAGAAAGCACGCAACACAACTCTAAGAAATACTTCTTACAAATTCTTGCTTCTTAATGTTCAACATCTTAAACCTTTATATCCTCTAGCATTTGAAATTTCCATTTTAATGTTTTGTCATTCTTACAGTAACTAGTCTTTTCACTTGTTCAAGTTTTATGTGGGTTTCTGATAACCAAAGGATCCTTGAAGAAAAAATCAACTATGATAACTTAAGATCTTTATTTCTATCCCTCCAAACAGGAGGATTTATTTTGAGAAGATACCCCAGGTACTTTAACATAGACTTTTGTGTGGTTTTTACTTCATTTTATGAAATGGTGTGTTGATGAAAATTTGTATCTACTGTATACAACAAAATGTATAAATTTTATGCAACAAATTAGAGAACCAAGATGAAAAGCATAAATTCCTATAAAGACACAGAATACCAAAACTGACCAAGCTTTAAGAAAATAAGCAGAATTAATTAATAATCGAAAACCCACCAGAAATAAAAGCCCAGGACCAGCTAGCTTCACGATGAATTCTACCAAACTTTTAAAGACCAATTAACACCAGTACTTAATAAATCCTCCCAAAAAAACAGAAGAGGAAACACTTCCTAACTCATTTTATGAGGCCAGGATTACCCTGATACAGAAATCAAAGACTTCACAAGAGACAAAAACCACAGACCAGTATCCCCTATGAATATTGATGTAAAAATCCTTAACAAATCCAGAAAATCGAATCCAGCAACATAGCAAAAAAATTATAGACTGTGGCTATTCTAACCATATCTTTTTATTGGGATGCCTGGAAATCTGAGGTCTTGCTGACTCTGAAGAGACTGTTCTTCCCAGAGCTGGCCAAATCCTTGAGACTACACAACTCATCTGCTTCTGCTGTTTTCACATGCAGACCAAGAAATTCAGAACCCATATCTCAACCATCTCATTCATCAGGCTTTCACAGGGTTCTCCCAGTCTGTGCCACTATTCCTCTACCCCAGCCATCTACAGCCAGGTACCAGACAACTAGCACCCAGTGAAAATACTCAAACTGGCCAGCCCTAAACTTGCTTACTCTGCTTTTCCCTTTTCTTCCCATGGAAACCACAATAAAGATACTTGCCCACATTTTCCTCTACATCCCCCCATCTCCTGATTGACGATGGTGCTTCCTCCATGTACTCCTTCTACCCTACATGGCATAACATGTCCCTCTTCTTGGAAACTGAGTAATAAACTATCTTTTCAGTGGCAACTGTCTCCTGATGTTTTGGCCTTACCACTTTTGAATAATAATAAAACCTACATCTTAAAACAATAAGATAAATTTATCCCAGGAATACAAGATTGGTTCAACATACAAAAATCAATTTAAACATTATTATTAATACAACAAAAATCACATGATAATATCAGTAGTCTAAAAAAAGCATTTGATAAAACCCAACACCCTTCCATTATAAAATCACTCAACAAACTAAGAATAGAGAGAGTTCTCTCAATCTGATAAGGGCATCAACAAAAACTCACAGCTAATACTGTACTTAATGGTGAAAGAAGGAAAGTTTATTTCCTAAGATCAGGAACAAGACAAAGATAGCTAGTCTTGCCACTTCTATTCAGCATTGCTCTGGAGGTTATAAGTAGGGCAATTAGGCAAGATTAATAATAAGAAAATCCAAATTGGAAAGGAAGAAGTAAAATTATCTCTATTTGCAAGTGATATTCCATATATAGAAAATCCTAAGAAATCCACAAAAAACTACTGGAGCTAATCAATGAGTTTATCAAAGTTGCAGGTTACAATATCAGCATATAAAAATCAATTGTGTGTTTATATGCTAGCAATAAACAACCCAAAATAAAATAAATAAAATTATTTCCTTTACAATAGCATCTAAAAAAGAAAAAATATAGTCAGGAATAAATTTAACAAAATAAGTGCAATATTTATACATGTTGAAAGAAATTAAGACCTAAGAAAGTAGAAAGACATTCATGTTCACAGACAAAGAATTTTGTTCAGATAACAATACTACCCAAGTTGTTCTACAAACTCAGTGCAATTCCTCTCAAAACCCCATCTGTTCTTCTTCACAGGTGGAATTCATATGGAAATTCAGAACCTAGAATAGCTAAAACAATCTTGTTTGGCAAATTCAAGTTGGAGGACTTGCATATCATGATTTCAAAGCTAAAATAAACAAAATCATTTGGCTCTGGAAAAAGTATAGGCATATAGATCAGTAGAATAAAATTGAGAGTCAGAAGGAAACCCACATATTTGAAGGCAACTTATTTGTGATAAGGATGCCAAGAAATTTCAATGGAGAGAAGAACAGTCTTTTCAACAAATGGTGCATGAACAACTTAATATAAAAGATGATATACAAATGGCCAGTAAGTACTGAAAACATCATCAATATCATTAGTAATAACGGGAAATACAAATCAAAACCACAGTAAGATGCCATTTCATACAGACTAGAATGGCTATAATAAAAGGACAACAGTAAGTGTTGCTGAGGATGTGGAAAAATTGATGGAAATTTAAAGTGGTGTGTAGACACCTTTGGAAAACAGTTTGGCAGTTCCTCAAATACTTAACATACTTAATACTTAAACATACAGTTAAAATACAACCCAGCATTTCCACTCCTGGGTATACATTCCAGATAATTTAATGGCTTAGTATTAAAGTTACATTAGATTTAAAATATGAATTAGAGAGATTTTAATCTTTTTCTAAGGCTAAAGTTTAAATGACATAAAAATCGTCCGTTCTTTAAGGTTAGATAAAAATCAATGGTAAATACATCTGGTCCTGATGATTTTTTTCCCTGGGGGCAGTCAGATTCCTTACCACTTCCCAAGTGATGTAGTGGTAAAGAATTCACCTGCCAATGTAGGAGACACAAGATATGCAGGCTTGATCTCTGGCTTGGGAAGATACCCTGGAGTAGGAAATAGCAACCCACTCCAGTATTCTTGCCTGGAAGAATTCCATGGTTAGAGGAGCCTGGTGGGTTACAATCCATGGAGTCTCAAAGAGTTGGACACAACTGAGCTGAGCACGCACACACACAACTACAAGAAAAGCACTTGATCAAACTCAACACCCATTCATGATAAAAACTCACAGTAAAAGGATATCTATGAAAAACTTACAGGTAACATTATATATACTTATTTGTGAAATATTGAAGGTATTGAAGTATTGAAGGTATCTAAAGATTGAGATGGAGAAGGCAATGGCACCCCACTCCAGTACTCTTGCCTGGAAAATCCCATGGACGGAGGAGCCTGGTGGGCTGCAGTCCATGGGGTCACTAAGAGTTGGACACGACAGTGACTTCACTTTCACTTTTCACTTTCATGCATTGGAGAAGGAAATGGCAACCCACTCCAGTGTTCTTGCCTGGAGAATCCCAGGGACGGGGGAGCCTGGTGGGCTGCCATCTCTGGGGTCACACAGAGTTGGACGCGACTGAAGCGACTTAGCAGCAGCAAAGATTGAGAATAAAGTTAAGTTGTCCCTCTCACTACCTTCTACTTAACATTTCATTGGAAGTCTTAGCCAGTGTAATAAGGCAATAAAATAAAATGCACCAAGTTGAAAAGAAAGAATAAAATCATCTCAGTCTTAGATGGTATTATCATTTACAAAGGAAACCCTATGTAATCTACAATAAAAATATTAAAACTAGTGAGGGCCTTTGCTACCGCTAAGTCACTTGAGTCGTGTCTGACTCTGTGTGACCCCATAGACAGCAGCCTGTCAGGCTCCCCCGGCCCTGGGATTCTCCAGGCATGACCTACATTTTACGGTCAACTGGTTTCCAACAAAGGCAATTCAATGGGGAAATAAAGGTATTTTCAATAAGTGATATTGAAACAAATCAAAACTTATATGGAAAAAATGAATCTCAACACACTCATTTAATACATAAAAATAATTAGAGATAGAAAATAGACCCCATCTGTTACAAGCTAAAACTTAAAAACTTCTATTAGAAAACATAACATAAGATTATTGCAAACCTAACAAAGGCATATTTCTTACAAAGGACACAAAAAGTGTGAACCATAAAAAAATAATTTAAAAAAATAGACTTCTCCAAATTTAAAAACTCCTGCTCCTCTAAAGACACTTAAAGAAAATGAAGTCAGTTCACAGACTAGAAGTAAATACTTGTAATGTATCTACAAAGGTCTTATATTCAGAATGAATGTTCTTACAACTCAATAATAACAAGAGTAGCAATCCAATTTTTTTTAATGGGCGAAAGATTTGACAGACACCTCAGAAATGAACACATTCAAACGTCAATCAAAGGGTGGTTAACATACTTAGTCATCAAAGAAATAAATATTAGAGATAAAATACTAAAGAAAGATACTAGCCAATTACAATGATCAAAATTAAAAAGACTGATAACCCCAAGTGTTGACAAACATATGAAGCAATTGTAACTCTAATCCATTAATAATGAAACATTGAATAATGTAATCATTTTGGAAAGTAGTTTGGCAACTCCTTAGAAAGTTAAACATATACTTACTATGTGAAAGAACAATTCCACTTCTAGGTATTTATCCAAGAAAAATAGAAGTATATGTTCATACAAAGACATATATATATACATATAAATATTCATTGCAGCTTTATTCAAAATAGCCAGAAACTAGAAACAACCCATTATTCATCAACAGGTAAATCACGGTATATTTATAAAATAGAATACTATTCACAACTAACATATATAAATCTCACAAACATTATGCTAAGTGAAAGAAGCAAGACATAAAAGACCATATACTTTATGTCCTTTCATTTGAAACTGTTAGAATGACAAATCTACAGTGATTAAAAGCAGTTCAGCAGTTGCCTGAAGTGGGATGAGGGGTGAGGATTGAATCAAAAAGGACACAAGTGGTAATAGGAATGTTTTATATTTGGGGTAATGGGTACTCTTTATATTTTCATTGTGGTAGTAGTTTTATGGATGTATATACTTGTCAGTCTTTACTGAACTGTAGACTTGAAAATGTGTGTATTTTACTGTACATAAATTATACTGCAACGAAGTTGGTATGTGAAATACTATACTCCCATCCAAGTGGCTACAGTTAAAGACTGATAACAGCAAATGTTAGTAAGGATACAACATGCCACAGCTGTTAATGGGGAGAAGACAGTGCTGATGGGAGTGTAAAATGACACAAATACTCTGGGAAATTGTTTGTCAGTTTCTTGTAAAGTTAAATATATACCTATCTTATGACCCAGGAATTCCCCTCCTAAATATTTTCTCAAGAGAAATTAAACACATGTGACCACACAGAAACTTGCACATGAATGTCCACAGCAACTTTAAGCAAGAGAGCAACAAATTGAAACAACCCATTCAACATGTAGCTGCTGCTGCTGCTAAGTCACTTCAGTCGTGTCCGACTCTGTGCGACCCCAGAGACGGCAGCCCACCAGGCTCCCCCGTCCCTGGAACTCTCCAGGCAAGAACACTGGAGTGGGTTGCCATTTCCTTCTCCAATGCATGAAAGTGAAAAGTGAAAGTGAAGTCGCTCAGCCGTGTCCAACCCTCAGCAACCCCATGGACTGCAGCCTTCCAGGCTCCTCCATCCATGGGATTTTCCAGGCAAGAGTACTGGAGTAGGGTGCCATTGCCAATAGAAAAATGTATATTCATGGGATGAGACACTACTCAGTAATAGAAAGGACCAAACTGATAATTATAGCAACATAGATGACTCTCTACATGGAGCAAATGAAACCTTACACCAAAAAAAGTACATATATCATTCCACTTATATAAAATTCAAGAATAAGCATCACTAACTCTATGATGCTAAAAATCAGAATAATTCTTACCTGTGTGGTAAAAATTTCATTGGCAGAGGCACAAGGGAACCTTCTGAGGTGCTGGTCATGTTCTGTATCTTGATAGGAGTTTAAGATCTGTCCATTTCACAATAAGTAAATAATATCTCATTAAAAAAAAGAACTCAGTCATGAAACTTTCTGATACTTTTCAATCTCTTTCACAATCCAGTCTCAAGGAAGCACATAAAATAAAACCTTAAAAAAAAAGAAAAGATACATGATCTTGATTGGGAAGACTTAAATGCATAGGAATATCACAAGTTGGACAAATAATATTGAGTTGAATACCTTTTCGATTAAAATCTCAACAGTTTTGTTATGGTTATTTCATTTTGTTTTTGTAAGTGAATAAAATTGATTTAACTGTGTATGGAAGGATAACCAGGAAAAGTGAAGGAAAAAACAAAAAGAGAGCCAGTGAATGAGATTTTCTTTTAAAAATATCAGAATACTCTACAAAGTCATTATAATATAAACAACATGGCATCAGCATAGAAACTGACAAGCAGGTCAGTGGCACCAGTGAGAATACACTTCCCATCCTCCTTGGAGCCAGAAGTGGCCATGTATCTGAGCTCTGGCTTACAAAATGACCATGGAAATGTTGTTTACCACCTCCAAACTTACACACCTGATTTTCTACTTACTTTCCCTCTTCTGGCTAACTGGAATAGTGATGACTACCCAGGTGGGCTTAGAAGCCTCATGTTGAAGATGGCGAGTCCATAAAGTGGAGCTTCCACCCAGAAATACCCATGTTGGACAGGTTAGCAAAAAGGAAATAATTTGTACAATGCTAAACCGCTGAGACTGGGGAAATTTACATATTAAAGTAGTTAGTAGTAAAGATACAAATTCGACTCAGAATAAAGTGTAGATTGGAATTTCCTGCTGGTCCAGCGGTTAGGATTCCATTATAAGGAGCATGGGTTCAATTACTGGCCTGGGAACTAAGAAATCCCACATGCTGAGTGGCCAAAAAGATAAAACCCATCTCCCTCAAAAAAAGAAAACCACAACCAAAAAAAGGTAGAATATAAATTAATTAAGTAGATTAAAAATTAATATTTAACTGTCTAGCATTGAAGAGAAATAAAATTATAACTTTATACATAGTAATGAATTGCAGGTGGATTAAAGAGTTGGGGTTTTTTCCTAAATAAAAAAAATATTTTAAGAACTCTTTCTGAATACATATACAAACAAATGTTTTTTAACCAAGACTAGAAACTCTGAAGCTATTTTAAACACAGTCATTTTTAAAATCAGCGGAAACCTATTTAAACTGTAATGTCATAAATATAGGGCTTCCGTGGTAGCTCAGTTGGTAAAGAATCTGCCTGCACTGCAGGAGACCCAGGTTTGATCCCTGGAATGGGAAGATCCACTGGAGAAGGAAATGGCAAACCACCCCAGTATTCTTACCTGGAGAATTCCAAACACTGGAGACTGGGTCATAAAAGGCACTGCAGCTTCCTCCTGTCTCTAGGATTTCTCAGCCTGCAGGAGGTTAACTGTCTCAGGGTCAGCAGCCCTACAGAGAGGCAGATAAGGCGAGGAACTGAACCCTCTACCCACAGCCGGTCCACTTAACGTAGTCCCTAACACCACCTCACTACTCCCACCCTTAGCTGAGATATCAATTTCCTCAGTTTCAGTTACCCAGGCTCATCTGTGGTCCAAAAATATTAAGTGGAAAATTCTAGACATAATTCATTTGCGAGGTGACCTGTTTAGTGTTAGTTACTCAATTGTGTCCATCTCTTTGTGACCCCATTGACTCTAGCCCACCAGGCTCCTCTGTCCAAGGAATTCTCCAGCGAAGAATACTGGAGTGGGTAACCATTCCCTTCTCCAGGCGATCTTTCCAACCCAGCAATTGAACTCAGGTCTCTCGCACTGCAGGCAGATTCTTTACCATCTGAGCAACCAGAGATGCCCCACAAGCCAACCTGAGTAATGTGATCAAATCTCACAATGTCTTGCTTGGTCCCACCCTGGATGTGAATCATCTCATTGTCCAGCATATCTCACTCATTAGCAGCCGTCTCCACAATCAGACCGACTGCCATGGGATCCCAGTGCTGGTGTTCAGTAATTCTTATTTTACTTAATAATGGCCCCAAAACACAAGAATAGTGATTCTGGCAAGTCAGATCTGCCAAAGAGAAGCTGTAAAGTGCTTCCTTTAAGTGAAAAGGTGAACACTTCTGACTTAAGGGGAAAAAAAATCATGTGTTGTTCTTCTGTCTGTGAAATTGTGAAGAAAGAATAAGAAATTCATGTAGGTCTTCCTGTCACATCTCAAACTGCAAAAATTGAAGCCACAGTGCCTAAGTCTTAGTTAAGATGAAGAAGGCATTAAATTTGTACAATGAAATATTTGAGAGACCACATTCACATAACTTCTATTACAGTGCATTGCTATAATTGTTCTATTTTATTATTAGCTATTGTTATTAATCTCTTGCTGTACCTGATAAACTAAACTTTATTATAGGTAGGTATGTATAGGAAAAAACATAGTATACATAAGGTTCAGTACTGTGGTTCTAGGCCTCCACTGGATTCCTGGAGTGTATCCTTATGGATATGGGGGGACCACTGTGGATATATATGAGCAGGTGACAGACACTCCTCTAAGACCTCCATATGTATTAGTTCATTTAATTCTCGTACTTCTGTGATATAGGTTTTACAATCTTGATTTTACAGATAAGGAAATTTATGAAACTTCCCCAAGGTCACACAGCTTATAAATGGTGGTGCTGGGATGCAAACACATTCCTGGTCTTAATTACACAAATTACTAGATTATTAATATGATCTGGAGGTGGGGATAAAAGACCAGAGGACTGGAGGTGGAGAAAGGAAGAAGCTAAGTGAATGTAGGGGGAAAAATGACTGAATGAAGAAAACAATATTACAATGTCACCACATTTATACATCTGTAAAATTAGTATATGCATATAAAGCCATTTTTTAAATTTTAAAATTGGAGGATAAACGCTTTACACTATTGTGTTGGTTTCTGCTGTACAACAGTACATATCAGTCATAATTATATACATATCCCCTCCCTATGGAGCCTCCCTCCCCTCTATCCCTCTAGGTTGTCACAGAGTGCTCAGCCATTTTTAATAAAAAGCATATTAAATATTGTAAGAGAACATATTAGAATTTTTAATTGGTTTATTCCACACAAAAACTGTCTTAATTATAACCGAATCATTATAGTTCCTATTCTTATCAATGTTTCAGTCATTCAACAAATATTTAATGAGCATCTACTATATGCCAGGCAATGTGCCAGATTCTGGGGAAAACACTGTGAAAGACACAGCCTCAGTTTCCTCAAGGTATTGACAGCAGTGGAAGATGGAGATCAGGAAACCTGCCACGTAACGAAGTCACGTGACCCTCCTTACACCTGTAATCCCAACAGGACAGATATAATTTGTTTCAAATCACACTGAAAAAAATAAAGACTACATTGATATCTGCAAATCAACTACGTCAACCAATCAATACTGCTAACTCTCCTCAATTCCCCCTGCTAAACTTTTCCAAGTTGCTGGCACAAATACTATAGGTGTACCTAGCATTAACCCCATAGGCTCCAGTGACCATAAAATCTAAACCAAGAAGAATGAAAACAAGAAGCAAATATTATTTGTAAGTCTTTTTGAGGTTTTTGAGGCTCAGAACATGATCAGAACTTCAGCCATAGCAGAAAAAGGAGTCGCATATATCCTTTGATCCAGGATTTAAGTGGTTTGGATTTATACACAGAAGCTAAACCCATAAATGCACAAATCCACACTGATTCCATTTGAATGGAGACCTTCTGCAGTGTCATGCATCCGGGTTCACACAGGGATTGGTCAGAGACTCTCTTCAGAACCACTCTTCAAATTACTTTATACATTGAAGCCGATTATACTAACAAAGTATTTGCTGAATGAGTGTCTCAGAATACCAAATGCTGATTTTGCAAAAATCCTCTCAATTAAAATCCCTTTGTGGAAGCCAAAAATCTGCCAAGTGAGGAGGTATTTGATTATTAGAGACTCACTGGAACAAACTGTGCTCGTATTCATTTCTATTTCATGAACTACCTTAAAAATAGGCATGGAATAATGTCCTAGGGTTTTTTCTATGAGAGTACATTAAGGGAAAATAGGGTCATTAAGCACCTCACTGCAGAACAGGCAAGAGAGAAACAAGAGACGGAGGCCCACTGGGCAGAGCATTTTCTCTCTTCACTTTTATCATTTGGGGGAATCATGCAAAAGAGCCAACAAAAGAAGGCTTGGAACCTTCCTCTGAGCAGCCCCGAGTACACTGACAGGCAAAGAGTAGTCAGTCTTTGGAAAGTGCATGGTTCTCCAGCTCCTTTTTCTACCACTCGCCCTCCTTATGATCTAGTCACACTGATTTCTTTTTGCCTTTCCTAGCCCTGTCTCAGGGCCTTTGCACTTGCAGGCTTCACCAAAAATCTGTCCCTGATTTTCCCACAGGTTTCCACGCCCATAAAGAATCCTTCCGGGCTACTTTCTCCAAAGAAACCCCACCCTTCAGACTCACATTCTTATCTTTTTCCTTGTTCTGCTTCCCACAGCAGGCACCACTCTGTGGTTCTCTCCTTCATGTACTTTTCACATGTTTGTTGCCTGTTTCCCTCCTGTAGAAGAAAAGCTCCATGAGAGCAGAAACCTGTCTGGTTGAGTCACTGCTCTATTTCTAGAGCTAAGCGCTGTGCCAGGCACATAACAGACAGGCAATATTTGCTGAATCAATGAATGAGGACACAGAAATCTTGCAAATACCTGTTTTAGCTCAAGTTAAACACCTCTTGGATTTTCCGTGAAAATCCACTGAAATACCTTATGTAGACTCAGAAGTCACTTTTAGAAGATTATCAGGTGATTATATCATGCTAGGCACTGCCATTTGAGTATCACAAAGCCAAAAGCTGCTTTTTTGCCGCAGAGTCTGCTCTTTTATTTCCTGCCCCATCTGAGCCAAAGCTTATAAACCAGAGAAAAGGTGAGAGAGGACCTCTCACTACATCATCAATGCCAGTTTTGTTTCCCTGATGTCTCTAGTTCGTTCATGCTGTGGGCAAGTTACTTAGACAGCTCATTCCTCCAATTTCCCCTTCTCAACCGTGAGACTAATAGAGCTATTATGAGGATTAATAAGATCATGTTTCTGTAATGCCGACAGGTGCCATATGCATTTTTTCAAAACATAATTAGCATTCTGTTTCTTTCTCTTCTCCTTGGTTTTCTTTTTGTCTCTAACACAAGAGTCCAGGGTTCCATCTTCTTCCTACCACAAATTACAGAAAGTCATTACCAGTGTGTAATTGCCATTTAAGTGGGCCTTTGAGGTGAGCGTCTGTTTTGTAAACCACAGCCCTCCTTGCCTCCTGGCACTGAATCCATGGCCGGGATGATATGCTGGTAAACACGATGATGATAATGGCTCTGACAGCCTATTTCTCTAGGTGTCATTACTGCAGGAATCACCAGGCACCCAGGCTGCAACTTGGTCACAGACGTTGACTGGGTTCTAACCATTAACACTGCAATTATACAAATGCTCCTGATGACTCTATCCTTCTTTCTCTCATTATTTCTATCATTTGGGGAATCATCCAGGTCTTTCTTCTTTTTTTTTTTACTTCCATATTTAATGTATTTATTTAATACTTATGCTTATCCTTTTTTTTTTCTTTTTTTACTTTACTATATTGTATTGGTTTTGCCATACATCAACATGCATCCGCCACAGGTGTACACATGTTTCCCATCCTGAACCCCCCTCCCACCTCCCTCCCCATACCATCCTTCTGGGTCATCCCAGTGCACCAGCCCCAAGCTTCCTGTATCCTGCATCAAACCTGGACTGGCAACTCATTTCTTATATGATATTATACATGTTTTAATGCCATTCTCCCAAATCATCCCACCCTCTCCCTCTCCCACAAAGTCCAAAAGACTGTTCTATACATGTGTCTCTTTTGCTGTCTCGCATACAGGGTTGTCGTTACCATCTTTCTAAATTCCATATATATGTGTTAGTATACTGTATTGGTGTTTTTCCTTCTGGCTTACTTCACTCTGTATAATAGGCTCCAGTTTCATCCACCTCATTAGAACTGATTCAAATGTATTCTTTTTAATGGCTGAGTAATACTCCATTATGTATATGTACCACAGCTTTCTTATCCATTCATCTGCTGATGGACATCTAGGTTGCTTCCATGTCCTGGCTATTATAAACAGTGCTGCGATGAACATTGGGGTACACGTGTCTCTTTCAATTCTGGTTTCCTCGGTGTATATGCCCAGAAGTGGGATTGCTGGGTCATATAGCAGTTCTATTTCCAGTTTTTTAAGGAATTTCCACACTGTTCTCCATAGTGGCTGTACTAGTTTGCATTCCCACCAACAGTGTAAGAGGGTTCCCTTTTCTTCACACCCTCTCCAGCATTTATTGCTTGTAGACTTTTGGATCACAGCCATTCTGACTGGTGTGAAATGGTACCTCATTGTGGTTTTGATTTGCATTTCTCTGATAATGAGTGATGTTGAGCATCTTTTCATGTGTTTGTTAGCCATCTGTATGTCTTCTTTGGAGAAATGTCTATTTAGTCCTTTGGCCCATTTTTTGATTGGGTCATTTATTTTTCTGGAATTGAGCTGCAGGAGTTGCTTGTATATTTTTGAGATTAGTTGTTTATCAGTTGCTTCATTTTATTATTTTCTCCCATTCTGAAGGCTGTATTTTCACCTTGCTTATAGTTTCTTTTGTTGTGCAGAAGCTTTTAATTTTAATTAGATCCCATTTGTTTATTTTTGCTTTTATTTCCAATATTCTGGGAGGTGGGTCATAGAGGATCCTGCTGTGATGCATGTTGGAGAGTGTTTTGCCTATGTTCTCCTCTAAGAGTTTTATAGTTTCTAGTTCTTATGTTTAGATCTTTAATCCATTTTGAGTTTATTTTTGTGTATGGTGTTAGAAAGTGTTCCAGTTCTTTCATAAAAACATTTTTAAGTATATCTGATGGTGCACATCTCCACAGATTTTCACTCTGTGTTCTCTGGCACTTGCACATCATTTTGCTTATTTATAAAAACAAGGAGGATGATGCACTAAAAGGTTTACACTTTATGAAAAGTTCTGATAACCACTGTGTCACTGCTCACAGTATTGACATGCAGACAAGGCATCCACTTCCCACAAGTGGGACCATCCATGAAAATGAAAATTTGTGTTCTCAGTCAGCTGTGGGACACCTGATATGCTAGGTGTCGGAGCCTGGGCTTTTCTGGACAGGGTACAGAGTAGCAGCAACCAACTTGTCACCATCTCCCAGAAGGAAAACGGTCAAGTCATCTATCTGGGGATGTATCTGAGAGCCTCATCTCCAGGATGCTGCACACCTACTCTGGTCTTCAGCACATATTCTTCAGGAGCTTAGCTTTCAAATATGTCAAGTACCTTCCTAATTTAGGGCATTCAAATTATGCATATTTTCTCAGCCTTGGATCTCTATTGTCTCAAATCATCGACAACTTAATTTCTAATCAACATTTTGGTATATATGAAATGTCACTTTCTCAGCAGAAACCTCCCTGGTTACCCAGAATAGATCAAAACATCAGTTAGGAAGTACTGGCTGCAAACCACAGAAAACCCAGCTAACAGTGTCTTTAACAATGAGAATGCATTTTTTTTCTCACCTGACAAGCACTCTGTAGGCATATAGTTCTGAATAGGCCCAGAGGTTCAAAGTTACATTTTAGTTCTAGATGAGCTTTCTGCCATTATCTTTACTTTCCCCTCATGGTTACAATATAGCATCCACAGCTCTGAGCATCAGGTTCTCACACAACAGTATCTAAAGTAGGAAAGAAAGGGAGGATGTTCTCCTCACATGTTTCTCTCTATATCAGGGAGCAAAATCTTTCCCTAAAGTGTCTCTGTCTAGGAGGCTTTCACTCAGATATCACTGGGCAGGATTTACTCACATTCTCAAATTCTATGTGCCAGGGACGTGGAGGATCAGAAAGTTTTAGTTTCTAAAGGAAGGAAATTCTACTGGCAAAGGAGAAAGGTTGTTGGACAGGCAATTAACAATGTCCATTCAGCACTTTCTCCCATTTACCTGTTCTTGTAACACCCTGCACCTTTCCTCTGTTTCTCTTATAAAAATTGTTATTATGTAATTATCCCCTCTGAACTGTATACTGCATGAAAGCAGAGTCCATGTCTTACTTGTCCATCAGTATATTCCTCTTTCCTAACACAGTGTTTGGCCCCCAGTCCAACTATGTAATTTGTGGGACCCATGCAACATGGCAAGTGGGGCTCCTTATTCAAAAAGCAGGATAGAAGTACTATTAAAAGCATTAAAACATAAAGTATTTTCCTTCCAAGTTCTGTCTCTTGACTAGTTATGGTATTTTCATTTGCTGCTTAATATTGTTCTAAGAAAACTTTAAATTGTAATTTGTACAGGATGATTTTGTGCCATTCATCTTTATATTGCGTGTTTCCAGCTTTAAATGCAAGTGCATTTAACACATGTAGGAATATCAGAACTAGTTTGTACTTTGTAGCTTACACCTGCACATGTATATTCTTACATACAAGAAGAGCAAATTTGCTGCAAACAACTAACTCAGTTATTTTAATTCACTTCTTTATATGTGCAGATTCTGCCACACTGTCTACTGGCAGCTTACTTAGGATGTAAAACAGCTGAAAGGAAAAGGAACTATCTTTCCCTTTCTATATCATCACTTTCAATGAAGCTAACTAAGAAAAGATAAGTTTCCTTGATCATTCATGTTACTTAGACCACCAATGCTTCTTTCTGTGTTTGAAGCAGCTTCTGGTTTAAATGGAAATCATGGCCTCTTGGGGCTCTCTATATACCTGCCTACTTCATCGTAGATGGAACATGCTTATCTTATACTAGCTGTGAGTGTCACTGAACTCCTGTTCATCATGGTGGTGGTGGTTTAGTCGCTAAGTCATGTCCAACCCTTGTGACTCCATGAACTGTAGCCTGCCAGGCTCCTCTTTCCATGGGATTCTCCAGGCAATGAGGCCACTGGAATTGTGTACTTGTGAGTATCACATATGCTGTATAGGAATAAGCAGCAAAGAATAAGGTAGATAAACTGCTGTATGTATCTCCTCTGCTCACATTCTACTGTCCTGCTGAACTTCACTTAAAATATCACATTTTTAAACACAAAGTGAAGAATTTAAAGATGGTGACAGTAAAGCATTAAAACAACCTGAGTAAGGGACCCTCCATGATTGCACAGGTCATATACTCACGAAGCTGCAGCTGTCTGGTTCGTCTAGGTGCTCAACAAATGAATGTTTAATGAATGAATGAATAGATGAATGCATCACTTTTACCTGCTTTTTGATAGCTTCCACATGTTTCTGACATTTCTTCTGAATGAGATTCTCAGGCTCTTAAAGCCTTCGCCTTCCTTTAATTATACTAAGTTTAGATGGAAGGTATGCTGTGCTGTGCTCTGCTCACTCAGTGGTATCCAACTCTTTGTGACCCCATGGACTGTAGCCTGCCAGGCTCCTCTGTTCATGGGGATTCTCCAGACAAGAATACTAGAGTGGGTTGCCATTCCTCCCTCCAGGGAAGCTTCCCAACCCAGGGATCAAAGTCAGGTCTCCTGCATGGCAGGTGGATTCTTTTCTGTGTGAGCCACCAGGGAAACCCAAGAAAACTGGAGTGGGTAGCCTATCCTTTCTCCAGAGGATCTTCCCAAGCAAGGAACTGAACCAGGGTCTCCTGTATTACAGGCAGATTCTTTACCAACTGAGCTACCAGGGAAGCCCAATGGAAGGCATCAGGCTGTTAATAATTTAAGCTTGTACAGACAACCTGGAAGAAGGGGAAAATGCTGAAAAACTGAATCAAAGGAGTTTAAAGAAGTCAACAGTCCAAAATACAAAGCCCTATAAAATAAACAGCAAGGACTTACTATATTGCAGAGGGAACTATATTCAGTATCTTATAACAACCTATAATGGAAAAGAATATGAAAAAGAATATATAGGGACTTTCCTGGTGGTCAATGCCTAGGACTCCACACTCCCAATGCAGGGGGGCCAGGTTTGACCCCTAGTCATGGAACTAGACTCCATATGGCACAACTATGAGTTCACATGCAAAGCTGAGTTCCATGTCACAACTAAAGCTCACATGGGCCACAGCTGAGACCCATTTCAAGCAGAGATGTTTTATCTCTCCAACAAGAGTATAACATTGTCAAAGGCAAGAGGTGCTCTTCTCTGGCTTTTCAGGCAGAGTCAGCTAAATTTTCACACTGGTTTCTTCATCCGGTCTCAGGCAAATTATTAAACCTTCTTGAGGCTTTCTTCTTAGATCTAACCTGAGGACTGGAACCCCTACTTCACGGGGTGATGTGATGCAGATGTTGACTCCCTAGCACAGTGCATGCCACATGATTCTCAAATAATAGTGGCTACTATTATTACTATTATTTTAGTTTTCATGTTCTTCAAGACATTTGTTGGCTTGACCACTTCAAAAGTTTATATTATGAAAACTCTTAGAGAAAATGTAACCCAGAATGTGTACTTTAATATCAAAAAGAAATATACTTTTTAAAAAAGAAACATACTTTTAAAAAAAGAAATATACTTTAATATCAAAAAGACAATTCTTCTGTTCCAAAACTTCCAGTCATACAAAATCCTTGCAAAATTAAATTCTTGCTTTGGCATTCAACCCAACTACAATATTGCCCTAACTTATCCTCATATACTTACTTCCTAACAGTCCCTATGCTGCAGTCAGTCCTGGCTATCCATTGCTCCCTTAAATATTACTCATGGCTTCCTGTCTTTGGTCAGGACACCCTGATACTTGAATTTCATCCATTCACTACTCCCCAAATTCTCCATGAAATAGCTATTGGCTGTCTATGTGTCTGTGATCTCTACTTCTGCACTTACCTTCCCCTAGGAGACTTAATGAACTTTCCTGGTGGCTCAGATGGTAAAGAATCTGCCTACAATGCAGGAAACCTGGGTTCAATCACTGGTCTGGGAAGATCTCCTGGAGAAGGGAATGGCAACCTACTCCAGTATCGTTGCCTGGAGAATTCCATGGACAGAGGAGCCTGGTAGGCTGCAGTCCATGGACTCACAAAGAGTCGGACACAACTGAACACATAATATCTTTGTTCAAAATTTTACTGTTGCCTGCTTCCTTATAACAAAGCTGTTGACATTTGCTGGGGAGTTCATAACAGAACGCACTTGGAGGTAGAGGTGCCAAACTGGGACTGCGTACCAGCCGATGCTCATTCAACACAGAGGGATGGGTATGCCCTGCCATTTGCCGGGAAGGGCTTTCTTCTGCGTCTATTTCTTTTCGCTGCGCTGGGTCTTCGTTGCTGTACTCAGGCTTCCTCTAGGTGCAGCACGCAGGGGCTGCTCTCGGTTGTGGCCCACAGGCTTCTCGTTGCAGTGGCCTCCCTCATTGCGGAGCACAGGCTCTAGGAGCACAGGCTTCGGTAGTTGCAGCTTGCAGGCCCTAGAGCACTTGGACTTCAGTAGTTGTGGCACAGGAACTTAGTTTCCCCATGGCATGTGGAATTTTCCCAGACCAGGGATCGAACCCGTGTCCCCTGCATTGGCAGGCAGATTCTTATCCAACTGTAACCACCAGAGAAGTTTGAAAAGGGTTTTCTTGTATGAGGTTGGTGTGTCCCAGCCATTGTTTTAGGACATTTGAGACTGCTTTCTATTACTTCCTGGGATTACATAGCCTTGCAAAATAACCTCAAAATAAGATTTAAATTAACTTTATTTTTGTAGGTATGCCCTGTGCTTTATAGTACCTCCCCTGTTCTGTCTCTTTTGAGATGGGGAGGAATGAAAGAAGACTGTCATGATGTGAACTAAATTATTTTTCCTTCTAGGAAGACCTGCCATGTGCCAGACACTGTATGTACATGAGAGATACAGTAACCCCATAAAACAGAGTTTATAAATGAAGGAACTGAAACTATGAAAAATCAGGATGACTGGTGCAGGTCATATAGGTACAAGGAGCAGTTCTGGAATGTTAATCTAGTTTCTATAACAAAAATGTTTACTCTTTCCAGTTCATATAGCCATTCTCTAACCACTTAAATTCAAATCTTTGTATATTCCATAGACTATAAGTGGAAACCTGGAGTCAAAGATTCTGAAAATATTAACTAATTGCTCGGGTAAATCACAAGATCTCTCTGGGTCTCATGTGCTTAACTTATGGGCAGATCACAGTAGTTAAGACTTATGGACTACTTACCATACAGTGGGCGTTGTTAAATATACTGTATATATTAGCTTAATAATTCCTCTTGACACCCTGTACTATGTTATAAATATAAATCTTTTATATGGAAGAGAAATAAGAGACTGAGAGAAATTAGTAGTTTGGGCAAGTTCACAGAGCTGAAATGTGTTCAGTTCAGTTGAGTCGCTCAGTCGTGTCCGACTCTTTGCGACCCCATGAATCGCAGCACGCCAGGCCTCCCTGTCCATCACCAACTCCCGGAGTTCACTCAAACTCACATCCATCGAGTCTGGGATGCCATCCAGCCATCTCATCCTCTGTCGTCCGCTTCTCCTCCTGCCCCCAATCCCTCCCAGCATCAGAGTCTTTTCCAATGAGTCAACTCTTCACAAGACGTGGCCAAAGTACTGGAGTTTCAGCTTTAGCATCATTCCTTCCAAAGAACACCCAGGGCTGATCTCCTTTAGAATGGACTGGTTGGATCTCCTTGCAGTCCAAGGGACTCTCAAGAGTCTTCTCCAACACCACAGTTCAAAAACATCAATTCTTCAGCACTCAGCTTTCTTCACAGTCCAACTCTCACATCCATACATGACCACTGGAAAAACCATAGCCTTGACTAGACGGACCTTTGTTGGCAATGTAATGTCTCTGCTTTTGAATATGCTGTCTAGGTTGGTCATAACTTTCCTTCCAAGGAGTAAGCATCTTTTAATTTCATGGCTGCAATCACCATCTGCAGTGATTTTGGAGCCCCCAAAAATAAAGTCTGACACTGTTTCCATTGTTTCCCCATCTATTTCCCATGAAGTGATGGGACCAGATGCCACGATCTTCATTTTCTGAATATTGAGCTTTAAGCCAACTTTATTACTCTCCTCTTTCACTTTCATCAAGAGGCTTTTTAGTTCCTCTTCACTTTCTGCCATAAGGGTGGTGTCATCTGCATATCTGAGGTGATTGATATTTCTCCTGGCAATCTTGATTCCAGCTTGTGCTTCTTCCAGCCCAGCATTTCTCATGATGTACTCTGCATATAAGTTAAATAAGCAGGGTGACAATAAACAGCCTTGACGTACTCCTTTTCCTATTTGGAACCAGTCTGTTGTTCCATGTCCAGTTCTAACTGTTGCCTCCTGACCTGCATATAGGTTTCTCAAGAGGCAGGTCTGGTGGTCTCGTATTCCCATCTCTTTCATAATTTTCCACAGTTTATTCTTTGGCATAGTCAATAAAGCAGAAATAGATGTTTTTCTAGAACTCTCTTGCTTTTTTGATGATCCAAAGGATGTTGGCAATTTGATCTCTGGTTCCTCTGCTTTTTCTAAAACCAGCTTGAACATCTGAAAGTTCACGGTTCATGTATTGCTGAAGCCTGGCTTGGAGAATTTTGAGCATCACTTTACTAATGTGTGAGATGAGTGCAATTGTGCGGTAGTTTGAGCATTCTTTGGTATTGCCTTTCTTTGGGATTGGAATGAAAACTGACTTTTTCCAGTCCTGTGGCCACTGCTGAGTTTTCCAAATTTGCTGGCCTACTGAGTGCAGCACTTTCACAGCATCATCTCTCAGGATTTGAAATAACTCAACTGGAATTCTATCACCTCCACTAGCTTTGTTCGTAGTGATGCTTTCTAAGGCCCACTTGACTTCACATTCCAGGATGTCTGGCTCCAGGTGAGTGATCACATTACTCAGTCATTAAAAAGAATGAGATAATATCATTTATAGCAACATGAATAAACTAGAGCATGTCATAAGTGAAGTAAACCAAAGACAAATAGCATATGATAATCATATCACTTATATATGGAATCTAAAATACAGATACATATGAACTTATATACAAAATAGAACTAGACCCACAGACGTAAAAAAGTAACCTATGAGTACCAAAGAGGGAAGGGGCTGGGAGAGAAATTGGGAGTTTAGGATTGACATATATATACTACTGAATATAAAATAGAAACTAACAAGGACCTACTGTATAGCACAGGGAACTATACTCAATATTTTGTGGAAAAAGAATCTTAAGAAAATATATGTATATGAATCATTTTGCTATACTAATACAACACTGTAAATCAACTATTGGTTCAATTGAAAAAATAAAAATAAAGTAATACCTCCTGTCTTGACTGTCATGACATTCCAACTGAAATTTAACTACTGGTTCTCCTTTTATCTTAGTGAATTGCTACTTTTTCAGACATCTTTGCTGAGTATTCCTATTCTCCCCAACCTCTAAATGTTGGAATGGGCTAGACTGCATGTCACACCCAGATAGGTCTCAACCTACCCAACATTTTAAATTACATCTACAAAATGATGAAAGCCAAATCAAATCTCCAGGTTTGTCTTAGTCATGAAATTTAAGTCCTTGGATTTACACATCCAATGACCTACTTGATATCTTCACTTACATGGCTCAGAAATAACACAGTTAAAACAACTCAATTCCACAACGCCTTCCCAATCTCACTTTCTTCAGCTTTAAAAATCTCAGCAAAAGGTACCACCTCCCACCTACTTTATCCAGCCAAAAGTCTGTAACTTGACTCTTTCACTCCTTCACCTTCCCCATCTAATCCATCTGCTAGTCCTATCCTCTCTATAATCAATAATATCCAGAATGGTCCATTTTTCTGCTTCTCCTCCAAACAAATCTCTTGCAAAAGCCAACCTTACCTCTCACCTGGACTTGCAGCAACAGCATCCTGACTGGCCTTCCTGCCTCCATGCAAATACTTTGCTCTCCAGCAAAATATTCTTTTTAATATTTTCTTTTAAAAATGTTTGATCTGATAAAATGTATTTCAGTATGTGATCTTTTTTAAAATGTGATTTTTTTAAAGATGTATAACAGATCAAGTCACCTCCTATCCCCATCCTAACTGAAATTCCCTGGATGGCTTCCAGTCATGTTTAGAATAAAAGCAAGGCCCACCATAATTTGGCACCATGTGTCTCTTACCACTCTCCTCTCACCCACTCCACCCATAGAAATATTCCTCAAAACACACAGATTATTACAACAGAAGGCCTTTGCACTAGCTTTTTTTCCTCTGCTTGGAATATCCTTCCAGTCATTCTTTGCATAGTTGCATGTTTTTGTCACTTAGTTCTCAGCTTGCTTTATCTCCCTCAGGGGACCTTTCCTGACCACCTAATCTCTGGTGCCTCTTCCCACTAATATTTTTCTATTCCATCACCTTGACATTTACTGTATCTGATTCTTTTTCTTTCCTTCCTTCTCTCCTTTCTTTCCTTCCCTATTTCTCTTCATTTTCATGTTTTGCCCCAGTTTTATCTGAGAATTTAAGATCCATGTGAGCAGATTTCCTGTCTTGTGTACTGGATCCTAAACTGTCCCTGATACATAGCAAAAGCTCAGAATTAGTGTGTTAATGCTTCTGCTGTGTAACAGGGCACACATGATTCATGATTCATCTTTCACAAAGCAGACAAGATTTCAGAATTCAGGACTATGGTTACCAGCCTGATGGGCAACTACTCTGAACCATGCGAAGTCTAAGAAAAACTCAACAAGGGGAAGGAACTCATGAATGCAGTCTGTAGGAATGTAGCTGGATGTTTCTTTTCCAAACAGTGTGAGAGGCTACCTTCCAAAGAAAGCAGGAAATCATCATACTGGGGATATTCCACTCACTGAGTGGTGAGGAGGAATCCAAATCTCTCCTCCACCCCACCCATCCTATCTTGATGTGAGCCCTCGGCCATTTCATGTACAAAGTTAACAGCTCTGACTGCTACCAATCAGCTTCACATTTTCACCCTCTTCTTGACTTTTTATTTCAACAAAACTCCAATAGGGTAGCACAAAAGAAAAGGGATTTGTTCCCAGTCAAGCAATAGAGTAGAAAAAAATCAGAAATGCCAAGAGTCAAGCAGGCAGGCAATGTCAGAAAACACAAAAGCAGTAAAAATTATATAGGAAAATATACTCACTTCAATATAGATTTAATTTTTTGGAAACATTTCAAACCTACTAAATCATAGATTTTTTAAAACATTCTCTTAGATTTGAACAGTATTCGAGGAGCATAGATCAATTCTCTTCTTCAACTCCTGAAGCAGAAAAACTTATCACTCCTATTGAAAAAAATCATTCTGGGTAAGGATTGAATTCTTTCAGAAAACATGAATGTATGTCTCAGATACGTTCTTCTTTTGTCCCAGTAACTCAGGGGGAGTTTTCTGAAATGTTTGACATATATTACCTTATCATATGCTGGAGGAGAAAAAAAGTTTTAAAGAGTATTAAATATTTGAAAACTACTAAATAAGGTTGCCAGTTTCTCAGTATTTTAAGCTGACAAGTAGTAAATAAGGGCAACTAGCTCAGCTGGTAAAGAATCAACCCTGGTTCAATTCCTGGGTCGGGAAGATCCCCTGGAGAAGGGATAGGCTACCGATTCCAGTATTCGTGGGCTTTTCTTGTGGCTCAGCTGGAAAAGAATCCTCCTGCAATGTAGGAGACCTGGGATTGATCCCTGGGTTGAGAAGACCTCCTGGGGAAGGCAAAGGCTAACTACTCCAGTGTTCTGGGCTGGAGAATTTCATGGATTATACAGTTCATGGGGTCGCAAAGAGTTGGACACGGCTGAGCAATTTTCAGTTTCATTGAATATGAAAAAACTATTTCCTAGTTTTGTCTGTTTTTAGAAAATGCAAATGCTCTAACATTTTACTTGTAATTTTCCTCATAAATTCATTTACTTAAAATATGCTTCCAGAAAAAGGCAGCCTTTTAGCAAAATGAGCAATAATAAAACAGAACATAGTTTACTTATGGACATACTTGTAAATTTCCATCTTTTTGAACCTGAGTCATTAAAATAAACACTCTAAATTTAAGAAATCATATTTGATTTTTTAATAAGTCTCCAAAAAACCCCTGGATAAATGACATTGAATATTTAGCTTGACAAAAATAAGATTTTTCAGCAGCTCTTTACTGTTACGCTGTTTTGTTCTTCCACTATTTATCTCCATTTCCATAATCTCTAATTAGGTCATTCCACCTATTCTGAAAATTAAGCCCAAATGGTTAAGTGGTAATATAATTCTTATTTTTTTCCAGAACACTTAATATTTAAAATGTTAATTAGCATATTTATAGACACATATTTATATTCAGAAGAAGGAATAAATATTTGGCCTGCATAGTCTTTTATTTTTTATTAATGTTTTTTATTTGCTTTTGCTCTTTGTTAAGGGATCACTTGTTCCTGAGGTTCACTCCTCACTTGTGAAGCATAATCCTGTGTTGCAGCATTACAGCTTGTTACCGTGAAAACAGGAGTTCTAATGTGGTTTCCTGATATGATATGTACTTTGTGCTGCACTAGGTCAAATTTTTTTTTAAATGGAAGACATTATGCTTTTTTTAAAGGGGCATTCCAGATGGAGAAATATGATACCTATAAGATCTGGCTTGTGTAAATCACTTGAAGAAGACAGTAAATCGTGCTACATTGGAACTATGGAATAATAAAATAAACACTTCAGAGCAGCATTAGGGGTTAACCAATGAAGAATTTCTCCAATTTTAGAGGACTACAAACTTTATTTTTAAAGTCATTGTAGGTAAAAGTTTCTAAAAAAAATGAGTTAGGGAATCAAAAGGAGTCTTCAAGATACGCATGTCTGCAGGTATACAGAGTCACAGACCAGGGAGCTGGAAGAGGCTGAGACAACTATTGAAAGATGCATAGGACATTGGCTAAGGATCCATGTGCTAGACTAGGGTCCGAGAGCCTACATTTGAGTCAAGATCTCACAATTTCAGCTTTGTTAACTTGCCCAAACAGCTAATTTCTCTCAGTGTCTTATTTCTCTTCCATATAAAATCTTTATATTTATGACATAGTATAGGGTGTCAAGAGGAATTATTAAGCTAATATATAAATATACTTAACAACGCCCACTGTACAGTAAGTAGTCCATAAGTGTTAACTACAGTGATCTGGCCATAAGTAAAGTACATGAGACCCAGACGGATCTTGTGATTTACCCAAGCAATTAGTTAATATTTTCAAAATCTTTGACTCCAGGTTTCCACTTATAGTCTATAGAATATACAAAGATTTGTTAAGACAAAGTCCCTGAATTTAAGTGGTTAGAGAATGGCTATCTGAACTGGAAAGAGTAAACATTTTTGTTATAGAAATTAGGTTAACATTCCAGAACTGCTCCTTAAATCTATATGACCTGGGCCAGTCATCCTGATTTTTCATAGTTTCAGTTCCTTCATTTATAAACTCTGTTTTATGGGGTTACTGTATCTCTCATGTATATACAGTGTCTGGCACATGGCAGGTCTTCCTAGAAGGAAAAATAATTGAGTTCACATCATGACAGTCTTCTTTCATTCCTCCCCATCTCAAAAGAGGCAGAACAAGGGAGGTACTATAAAGCACAGGGCATACCTACAAAAATAAAGTTAATTTAAATCTTACTTTGAGGTTACTTTGTAAGGCTGTATAATCCCATGAAGTAATAGAAAGCAGTCTCAGATGTCCCAAAACAATGGCTGGGACACACCAACCTCATACAAGAAAACTCTTCCCTTGTGGTTACAGTTGGATAAGAATCCGCCTGCCAATGCAGGGGACACGGGTTCGATTCCTGGTCCGGGAAGATTCCACATGCCATGGGGAAACAAGTTCCTGTGCCACAACTACTGAAGTCCAAGTGCTCTAGGGCCTGCAAACTGCAACTACCGAAGCCTGTGCTCCTAGAGCCTGTGCTCCGCAATGAGGGAGGCCACTGCAACGAGAAGCCTGTGGGCCACAACCGAGAGCAGCCCCTGCGTGCTGCACCTAGAGGAAGCCTGAGCACGGCAACGAAGACCCAGTGCAGCAAAAATAAATAGATGCAGAAGAAAGCCCTTCCTGGCAAATGGCAGGGGATACCCATCCATCTGTGTTGAACAAGCATCGCCTGGTATGCAGTCCCAGTTTGGCACCTCTGCCTCCAAATGCATTCTGTTATGAACTCCCCAGCAAATGTCAACAGCTTTGTTATAAGGAAGCAGGTAGCAGTAAAATTTTGAATAAAGACATCCAAATATTAAACCTGAAAGTATTACTTAATAGTCATCCATTAGTTTGCAATTATTTATGGTAATTGGGAAATACATCGGCATTATATGGATGTATATAATACATCTATATACATGTATATAGATGTATTATATACATCTATGTAATAATAATATACATCTATTATATCAGATATAATAGAAAATTTCATTGTAGTTGTCAGTTATCACCTCTTCCTCTTCAAACATTTAAAAGTGTTGCTATGAAGGGGAAATAATGTACTGATTTTGACTTTCTCCTCCACTGTCCCAGGAAAAAAGAAAATATGGAGCGAGAAACAGAGAGTATGAATCACCAGGCTAGATACCTAGACTCAGAACAATGTAACCCTGGCAATAGTAGCACAGTGTCCTAATTGGCCAGCTGCTTTTATTCTGTCCTTAACTTTTTGATCCAGGGAGCATTTATGACTTCTTCATATTCTCATATTCTCTTTCTGTCTCTCAGCTTCTGAAGAGTTTCTTGGAAACCACACTTCACATTAATGGCTCTTATTTTTCAAAACAGTAACTCAGATGAGTTAGAAAAAAATCCAACTGCTTGTCTAGCAATTTTAATGGGCTCAACTTTTACCTGTTTTCTATGGCTTCCCAGATGATGCAGTGGTAAAAAAAAATCTGCCTGCAATGCAAAGGACTCAAGAAACAAGGGTACAATCCCTGAGTTGGGAAGATCCCCTGGAAGAGGATATGGCAACCCACTCCAATATTCATGCCTGGGAAATTCCATGGGTAGAGGAGAACAGAGGAGTCTAACGGGCTACAGTTCATGGGATCCCATAGAGTCAGATATGACTAAGCAACCGAGCATACACATGGCTCCCACCAAGCAGTGAATTAAACCAAGATTTGTGGTACTTGACTCATTTCCCATTATCCTTTGAGAGAATTTTTCAACCATTCCTCACTTCACTAACACAACCTTTATCTCTTATGTAGCTAATTTTCCCGGCTCGAGAGTGTCTGTCCTCTTTTAGGCTGGATTTTGATCTGAACTACACTCTATAGTTATTTCCACAAGGATTGTCAATTTGCTAAGTGAAAGATTTCCAAATGTCCACACCAAAAAGAGGAAGACAATCTGTTAAAAGGAACTGACAAACCACAGGACAAGTCACAAGTGGCATCCTGGGCCTTCTCAGGCCCCAGGTCACTTCAGTCTCTAGGGCTGCTGAAGCAGAGGCAGAGAAGAGCATATGGGTGGACTCGTGATCATCTGATAAAAGAAACTAACCAGCAAATCAAGTAGACCATGTGATGTGGCATATATTTTACAAAGGAATGGACACCAAGACTCTTTAGGCTGAAAATATGGAAAAATCCCTTGGAGCAGGAAATGGTAACCTATTCCAGTATTCTTGCCTGGAAATTCTGTGGATGGAGGAGCCTGGTGGGCAACAGTTCATGTGGTCACAAAGAGTTGGACATGATTAACACACACACACACACACACACACACACACACATGTGATAGGAGACTACTTCTAGGGTTTTGGTGGATTTTAGAATTCTGAAAATGTATGTGTGCGTTAGAGACCTTTGACTTTATGTGTCTCGTATGATGGATTATTCTAAAAATGCAGGGTCTCTATGTTTGAATAATAAGCACAGTCAGAGGCTCAAAAAGCAAAGGACTTTATAGAAATTTTTTGAAGAAGTACTTGGGAAGTGGAACAGTCTGAGCAATCTTAGTGACTAAGTTGTGGCAATGAAAAAACTATATAAGTTTTCAAAGTTAGCATTTGCTATTTTTAGACATCCTTTTGCATTTTACCTTTGACCATTACTTGTACTGTGTATCTGCCTATTAAGTAGACCACCAGTTTAAGTAGTTAAACAATATTTATAGCACTTGAAGCTAACTCTAAGTGACCACATTGCTCTGTTTTTCAAACACAATAATGTATTTGTGTGCATGTGTATATACTAATATGCTAATCACTCTTTCTACACGAAACACAAATTTGTGTCTATATCATACCTGGATACTGGATTCTGAAAGGCATGAAATACTCTTGGTTTTCCCTTTTAGACCGCCCTACATGACATCATTTGACTGCCAGCTAAATATCTGAATGTTGTTGTTTAGTCGCTAAGTTGTGCTTGACTCGTTTGTGACCCAATGGACTGTAGCCTGCCAGGCTCCTCTGTCCATGGGATTTCCCAAGGCAGGAATATTGGAGTGGGTTGTCATTTCCTTCTCCAGGGGATCTTCCTTACAGGGATCAAACCTATGTCTCCTGCATTGCAGGCAGATTCATTACCGCTGAGCCACTGGGGAAACCCAGATCTTGACTGAATACTGCAGCTAAAATCAGTATGAGAAAGCCTGTGGATGTCTGTGACCCTTGAAGATCTGCTTTTGCACATAGCTTTCACTTACAGACGACACCATTGCTGCCAGCTCTTAAGTGACACTGCTCACCACAACTATTTTTCAGTTATAGGCTGGTAGGTTATCTTTCTTTAAGCTGTGTTTCAATATGATTTTAAGTTATTTCTCCTTCCCTGGCTTTCAGTGCCTTAAACTTGTGGTAGGACAAGTGAGAAATAAACTTGGGAACAGATTACACCAATGCATGATTGCATGCCTGGAGTTTAGGGGCTGAAATAAACACAGTTTCAAAGAGAATAGGGACAAAGAGGGAAAGATTGGAAGAGGAAAGGGGAAGGAAACATGGGAGGGAAAAGCAGAGAGAAATATGGGTGGCATGTGGCTCCCAGCAAACCAAATCTAAGCAAAAATAAACAAGTGGGACTACGTCAAACTGAAAGGCTTTCACAATGAAGGGAACTAGCAACAAAATGAAAAGGCCACCTACTAAATGGGAGAAGACATTTGCAAGTGATGTATCTAATAAGGGGTAAATATCTGTAACAAAGAACTCATACAACTCAACATCAAAAAAACAAACAATGCAATTTAAAAATGAGCAGAGAACTAAGTAGACATTTTCCCGAAGAAGACATATAGATGGCAACAAGCATGAGAAAGGATGCTCTGTATCACTAATGATCAGGGAAATGAAAATCAAAACTATGATGAGATACCACCTCTTACTGTAAGAATGGCTTTTATCAACAAGATGACAAATCGCAAGGGAAGGTGAGGATGTGGAGAAAAGATAAGGTCTTCCCTGGCAGTCCAGTCGTTGGGACTCCAGCCGGGGGCCCACGTTCAATCCCTCATCATGAAGCCAAGATCCCACAAGCCTCATGACATAGACAAAAAGAAAGAAAGAAAAAGAAAAGATAGATGCACCCTTACATTCACTGCATCACTACTGACAACAGCCAAGATATGGAAGCAACTTAAGTGCCCACTAATAGATAAAGACAATGTGATATATGTGATATATTATACATACATAATATAATGGAATATTAGTTAACCACAAAGAATGAAATCTTGCCATTTTTTACAATACAGATGGACCTAGATGGTATTATGCTAAGTGAAATGAGTCAACAAAGACAAATGCCGTATATGATTTCACTTGTAAGGGGAATCTAAAAAAACAAAATAAATGAACATACATAACAAAACAGAAACAGAGTCAAAGATTTGGAGAAAAAATAGGGGCTTCCAGAGAGGAGGGGAGTTGGGAGAGAAGGAAAATAGCTGAAGGATATTTAGAGGTACAAACTTCCAGCTGCAAGATAAATGAGTCACTGTTGTGAAAAGTATAGTATGGGAAATACAGTCAGTAATTATGTACTATCTTAGTATGGTGACAGATCATACCTAGATTTAATTAGGGTGATTATTTTGAAATGGACAGACATGTCAAATCACTATATTTTGTAATAGGAACTAATATAGTGCAGTAGGTCAATTATACTTTAAAACCTAACTCACAAAAAGATACCAGATATCTGGTTACCAGAGGCGGGAAGCGAAGGATGAAGTGGGAGGGGGAGAATTGAATGAAGGTAGTTAAAAGGTACAAACTTCTAGATAAAAGATAAATAAGTATTGGGGATAAAATACAATTAACACTGCCATATGTCATATATGAAAGTTGTTAAGAATAAATCCTAACAGTTCTTATCATCAGGAAAAAATTCTTTTTTCTCTTTCTTTAATTTTGTGCATATATGAGACTGATGGACGTTCATTAAACTTATTGTGATAATAATTTCACAATGCATGTAAATCAAATCCTTATGCTGTACACCTTAAACTTACATAATGCTGATGTCAATTATAGCACAATAAAACTGGAAGAAAAAAATTAAACATTCACAAAGCACTTTTACAGACAATATTTCTCAGCAACTGAATGAAGTAGAGAATATCTTGATCTCAGAGAGGCTCAGAGAGGTTGAGTGATATGCCCAAGGTCACACAGCTAGTACACAAGTATTGATAGCAGACCTGGCATATAGCTTCTGACGTCATCATTGTCATCATCTTTGTTATCATCACCATGCCAGGATACCATTTTTTTCCCTGGGTACATGACCAACCTCTATTCCATTCATTGCTTTGCCCAAGTGTTTGTAGACATTATAGTGAAATAAATGTATTCAAGTTGTTGTTATTGTTCAGTCACTAAGTCATGGCCAACTCTTGGTGACCCCATGGATTGCAGCACTCCAGGCTTATTTGTCCTCCACTGTCTCCCAGAGTTTGCTCAAACTCACGTCCATTGAGTAGGTGATGCCATCCAACCATTCAGTCCTCTGTCGCCCCCTTCTCCTCCTGCTCTCAATCTTTCCAAGTATCAGTATATTCAAGTTCAGTTCAGTTCAGTCGTGTCCAACTCTGCGACCCCATGGACTGCAGCACCCCAGGCCTCCCTGTCCATCACTAACTCCCAGAGTTTACTCAGACTCATGTCCATCGAGTTGGTGATGCCATGTAACCATCTCATCCTCTGTCAATCCCTTCTCCTCCCACCTTCAATCTTTCCCAGCATCAGGGTCTATGAGTCAGTTCTTCGCATCAGGTGGCCAAAGTATTGGAGTTTCAGCTTCAGCATCAGTCCTTCCAATGAACATTCAGAACTGATCTCCTTTAGGATTGACTGTTGGATCTCCTTGCAGTCCAAGGGACTCTCAAGAGTCTTCTCTAACACCACAGTTCAAAAGCACCAATTCTCCCTCCTCACGTGTATACCTGCGGCAGATTCATGTTGATATATGGCAAAACAAATACAATATTGTAAAGTTAAAAAATTAAATTAAAAAAAAAAAAGCACCAATTCTTCGGTGCTCAGCTTTCTTTATAGTCCAACTCTCACATCCATACATGACCACTGGAAAAACCATAGCTTTGACTAGACAGAACTTTGTTGGCAAAGTAATGTCTCTGCATTTTAATATGCTGTTTAGGTTGGTCATAACTCTTCTTCGAAGGAGTAAACATCTTTTAGTTTCATGGCTGCAGTCACCATCTGCAGTGATTTTGGAGCCCCCAAAATAAAGTCTATCACTCTTTCCATTGTTTCCGCATGTATTTGCCATGAAGTGATGGGACCAGAACAAAGGGTGAATATACTCACGGGAAGACAAATTTTCTAGATATTACACAAATTACCACTACTTTTTTTTGAACTATAAATTGTATATATGAACAATAAGCTCTGATAAATAAATAGGGAATTACATTTTGAAATCTCTCCCTAGGTATATTTAGGTTATTTGAATTGTAAAATAACAATAGCAACAACAGTGATGGAGCATTAACACATGATCAGCTTTGAGGTGTGCTTTACACTCTATACCATAAAAGCTATGATTATCCTTGTTTTACAGATGACGAAGCTGAGGCATGTGTTCAGTAACTTGCTAGAGTCATAGCTGGGAAGCAGGCGCACCCTGCAGCACCCTGGCTCTGTGTCCTCTGTGAACCAGGTTACAGTATAATTTTATGTACTGATCTCAGAATAAAGTAATTCTAGGAGAACTTTATTATAACTTAATAACTTTATCTGGATATATTTTATAAATTCATTTCAATTTTACATTATGCCTTTGAAGTTTTTTCTTGAAAGTGGCTTCACAGCATCATCTCCCTTATGACACTTAAAATATTCATGGTATGTGTTTTTTAATTACTAAAGCAAACACAACCCTAATATAAGAAAAAAGCTAAAACATTACAGAAATGCATGAAAAGACAGTTACAGTGTGTGTAAATTGAGTTCTTCCTCCTACCACTGATAATTGCTATTAACACGTCTCAGTTATAATTAACTTAAAACTCAAGTCCTAAACCTTCAGCAATACTCATCTTCATTGTTCAGCTAACTGCATCCACTGAAGGCTTTCACGGCAATGGCAGCAGGTAGGCAGCAGCCAAAGCATTTAGTCAGTGCAATGAGTGTCCCATCAAAGGCTTTATTTTATCTCCATCCCTCAGCCTGTCCTGAGTGTCTTTAGCAGATTCCAAGCTAGCATCAGTACAGCTGCACCAGCTAACTTCCAGTGGTTGCTTCAATAGCACTGAGAGGAAGGGGAAAAGACATCACTGGAGAGGAACTAATTGGACCAAAGAAAGAGACAGAAAGGAAATAGCAGGCAGAACAAGATGCTCTGATGTTCTTCAAAGAAAATCAAGAAAGCCATTCTGGTATTGCTGGGAAGCCATCTCTGAAGATAATTCCAAAGGAGAAACTTCAAAGTATTTGGGTGAGATTAAATTCATACAGCACAAATTAATTATCACCTACTATATGCCAGGCATTGTGCTAGGTACTGTGAATATAAAGGTAAACCATCTAGACATGCTTCCTGATGCAAGATGCTTACAATAAAAGCAAAGATATACATGAATTATTATTTGTTGTTCAGTTGCTCAGTCGTGTCCGACTTTTTGCAACCGGTTGGACACAACTGAGCGACTGAACTGAACAGAACTGAGTCAATAATGCCATCCAACCAGTTCATCCTCTGTCATCCCCTTCTCCCTTTGCCATCTATCTTTCCCAGCATCAGGGTCTTTTCCAATGAGTCGGCTCTTCTCATCAGGTGGTCAAAATATTGGAGCTTTGGCTTCAGCATCAGTTCTCCCAATGAATATTCAAGGTTGATTTCTTTTAGGACTGACTGGTTTGATCTCCTTGCTGTGCAAGCGACTCTCCTGCATCACAGTCTTCTCTAGCACTACAGTTCGAAAGCATCTCTTTTTTATCATCAGTTCAGTTGCTCAGATGTGTCCAACTCTTTGCGACCCCATGAACCGCAGCACACCAGGCCTCCCTGTCCATCACCAACTCCCAGAGTCCACCCAAACCCATGTCCATCGAGTCGGTGATGCCATCCAACTTCTTATCCTCTGTCATCCCCTTCTCCTCCTGCCCTCAATCTTTCCCAGCATCAGGGTCTTTTCAAATGAGTCAGCTCTTCACATCAGGTGGCCAAAGTATTGGCATTTCAGCTTCACCATCACTCCTTCCAATGAACACTCAAGACTGATCTCCTTTAGGATGGACTGGTTGGATCTCCTTGCAGTCCAAGGGACTCTCAAGAGTCTTCTCTAACACTACACTTCAAAAGCATCAATATTTCAGCGCTCAGCTTTCTTTATAGTCCAACTCTCACATCCATACATGACCACAGAAAAAACCATAGCCTTGACTAGACGGACCTTTGGCAAAGTAATGTCTCTGTTTTTTACTATGCTGTCTAGGTTGCTCATAACTTTCCAAGGAGTAAGCGTCATTTAATTTCATGGCTGCAATCACCATCTGCAGTGATTTTGGAGCCCAGAAAAATAAAATCAGCCATCACACAAATATAAAACTGTGGTAACTATTAAGAAGGAAGTTTGGACAGCAAAGAGATTTCATATAGATGACTAAATTTCTGTGTGCTGAGTAGGGGGGAAATTGCTCATTATTTTAAAGATAAAAGTTCACATTCAATACTTTACATTACTCAGTAATCAAAGGAAAAGTGGTGCTTTGGTGATGCGTGTAGCCTGATTAGAGAAAACATGCTAGATGTGCGAGTGACTTGATTTTATGGATCCGGGGTCAGAAGCAATGCTGGGCACCTTTGAATTTGCTCACCCCTCAGCCACCGCTTTTTGAAACTGATAAACAGCAATGCAGAGAGGGGTCAAAGGGTAGAAAATGCTTGTAGCACTGAGGTCTGGAATCAGGCAAGCTAATAGGCAGATATGTTTTGCCAGAAACAGGTTGAAGCTTCTGTTACTTAAAGGAGACTTCAAGAAAGCTATCAAAAACAAGAATAACAATTTGATTTCCAGGGTTTAGATCTGATACAAGGAAACTTAAGGAAAAGATGTCGGCAAAACAGCCAGCAATAAATCAACTTGGCAAGATCCCATCAAGTGGTGTTACCTCTCACCAGGAAAGAAAAGCCTTTCCGACAGTAACTGTAATAGTCTATTAATAACTGCTTGTCTGATTTGCTACAGGAAAAAGATAAGATTTACATGTACTGATTTATAAAAGTTTATAACATGGTATTTAAATAGACCTATGAAAGATTAATTCCTTGGGCTGTTCACATTTATTTGAGTTAGCTACAAAGAATTTTAAACTTGAAGGATTTAGATGTTCCATTTGACTCTTAATAGGGATTTGTCAACATTTTAATTTTAAAATGTTGGCACGAAGCTGTTAAACAGGACAGTACCTTGCAACTTCAAATTTTTCTATAGGAAACTCTGCTCTTGTCTCTGCCTGAGGTTCCTAACCCAGGGTATATAAACGGACTTCAGGGAATCCACCAACCTTCTAAAATTTCACATCATTAGGATCTTTCTTAGGAGAGGTTCCATAGCTCTCACCAGATTTGTAAGGAAGGCATGATCCAAAATATACGGAATCTAATATATAACATCATTTACAATCTCAGACCTTCTCTCAGCAATGTAATCTCTCCTAAGTATGAAACTTCTTTTGTGTAGTAGATAGAAGTGTATTTGTAGGTACACACAAATATTTTTCTCCATGCTAACACATGTTTAGCCAAGGGTGTGATGAATGCAGGAGTAGATGCCTATGTGTGTATGTGCATATTATGCTTCCCAGGTAGTACGAGTGGTTAAGAACCTGCCTGCCAATGTAGGAGATGTAAGAGACACAGGTTAGATCCCTGGGTCAGGAAGACCCCCTGGAAGAGGGCAAGGTAACCCACTCCAGTATCACCGCCTGGAGAATCCCATTGACAGAGGAGCTTGATGGGCTACAGTCCATAGCACACAGCACATGAAGCATGAAGAAATTTTAAATAAAAATAGACATGAATATCATGTAAAATGTTATAACATAGCATACTTGTTTCTATAACTAAGAATGTATGTGCATGATAAATCATTTCAGTTGTGTCTGCCTCTTTTGCGACCCTATGGACTGTAACTCACCACGCTCCCCTGTCCATGGAATTCTCCAGGCAAGGATACTGGAGTCTGTTGCCATGCCCTCCTCCAGGGGATCTTCCTGACCCAAGGATCAAACCCACATCTCTTATATCTTCTGCATTGGCAGACAAGTTCTTTACTGCTAGTGCCACTCGGGAAGCCCCATAACTAAGAATATGTACCCCTCCAGTGATTATAAACACTTTGAGAGTAAAACTATGTTTCATTCACCAGTTACATAAACTTTTTGTTTAGCAGACAGTAGGTGCTCAGTAAAATAATGCTGAATAAAGTGAATCACCCAGTAGATCTGGTCTAAAATTTAAAAAATGGAGTTTGTTCATGATCCTTTGATAATAGTATCAGAAACACATGAGAAACTAGAAGAGATAATTATTTGTTTTGGAAGGTTTTAACATTGAGTATTATTGATATTTATAAAAATACACTCAGTTAAAAAAAAAACAACTCACTTTACTCCACCATATGAAAAATATATTGAGAGATTTAGGAAGTCAGACATACATTTCCTATACCATAAGCCAGCCACTGATTTTCAATATATGAATTTTATACCACAGGTTAACAACAAATTCAGCTTGTTCACAAAATTTGACATGGGGAGTAGGAAGTAAGAAGCCCTGAAAAGGGGATTGTGCTATGTGTTGTATGTTAGCTACTCAGTCATGTCCAACTCTTTGTCACCTCATGGTCTGTAACCCACCAGCCTTCTCTGTCCTTAGAATCTCCAGACAAGAATACTGGAGTGGGTAGCCATTCCCTTCTCCAGGGGATCTTCCTGACCCAGGGTCTTCCCAAACCAGGGATTAAACTCGGGTCTCCTGCATAGGAGGATTCCTTACTGTCTGAGCCACCAGGAAAGCCCTGGGGATATATTCTGCCAAAAAAGGCCTTTGATCTTATTGCCCTGTTTCTCCTAGTCTTCCTCATCCTCTTCCTTCTCTACCTGGCCTCCATCCCCTTCCTCTAGATGCTTCCTCCCACAAGCAGTACAAATTCTGAACAAAAATTCAATCTAATTTTATTAAACCCATAGCAAAATTTTAGATTTAAAAATATATCTATAGGGAATTCCCTGGTGGTCCAGTGATTAGGACTTAGTGCTCTCACTGCCAGGGACCTGGGTTCAATCCTGGGTCAGGGAATTAAGATGCTTGCTAGCCAAGCATTGAGGCCAAAAATAAAATAAAAGCAAGTAAATAAAAAATATTTTTAATTGCATACTTGGGAAATAACAAATTTCTAGTTCATTCTACTCATTTAACAGATTAGAAGATTACCAACTATCATCCAACTAAAGATAAAAGAGTAGAATTTTAAACTAATCCAAAATTTTTATCTCCACATGACATTTGCATGTTCTATTACTATGGATAAATTAATCAACCAGTAAGTATTGATTGATCCTTTGTGACAGATAATAAGTTCACTGAAGCTCAAGAAGAAAGAGATCACCAAGGACTCAGTGCTCAGGGAAAGTGGGGTTAGAGGGAGCAGGAGAGGCTGGGAAAGGTGACACCGGTACCTTCACACAGGTAAGGCTGCGCCTCTCTCATTCAAGTCTCAACCATGTATAGCACAGGGTTCTGGCATGTGGTATACTTGCAATCCTTGCTGGTTAAATGAATAAACAGAAGCTGAAGAGCTCAAGCACCAAAAAATACATCATCAAAGTCAGAGAAGTAGGAATGTGCATAGTATTTAAGAGAATTGCAAACAGATCACTCTACAGGAAGCTTGAATAAAGTAGTGGGAGAAAGTTGGAGAAACTGGTACCTTTCCTCTGAACTTCCCACAGTATCCAAGGTGGACTTCTATTACATCTTTACCATACTGCACTGTGGATGATGTTTTACTTATTCGTCTTCCCTTCTAAAAAATAAACACTTTGCTTTGAGGGCAGGGACCATGATCTCCATCTAAATACACCCAAAGTTCAGCAAAGGGAATGGGCCAGCAGATGTCAATAAGCCTATACTGAATGAGTGAATTAATGAATTCATTTATATTACCCTGTATAATGCTCACAGTAACAGTGTACCTTGATGTCAGACTAGGCAGTCTGGATTTCATCTGGAGGGCAATGGGTATTCACTATGTTTGTGTGGGAGTGTCCAGTTCAGTTCAGTCGCTCAGTCGTGTCCAATTCTTTGCGACCCCATGAACTGCAGCTCTGTCTGTGGGAGTGTGGGAGTGAAGATCAAAAGGCTAATGTCATTGCCTGGTATGAGCTGGTGGGCTGGGATGAAGGGGGTGGACATGAATACAAATGGTCTATGAGTGTGAAGACCATTGCATGTAACTCCAAAATATACATTAATATGAACACCATGCTCCAAAAGCCATAACATTCTTGCTCTATTGATCTGTTTCTAGCTACTACCCACATTATAAAATATCTCTAATCAATTTGAATTCCAAATACTCTTGGCTCTTACCTTATTGTCTAGACCTTTTATTTTCCATAACACAATTATCCAGGGCATATTTATGCTATGTTCCATCACGTATTTGAAGTCTGACAAGTACATTACAGATTTATTTAGAAGAAAAAAGGAAAGAGTTCTACTACTTAACCCGATAATTTTCATTGATTCTGTCAACAAAAGCATCATCAGACAATAGAAAAGCAGATTAAATCAGGTCAACAAAGTTTTAGAATGAGAAAACAGAATGTTCTAGCATTAAATCACATTAAAATTTTGATATGGAAATAAAAGAATGTTATTTTCAGTGCAGAGACACAGATCACAAACATCTAAGTTTTTTTTTTTTTTTTAAAGAACCTTAACTGGAACATGTTTTTAAGAGCCTACACAATCAATTTTTTGTCCTGGATAACAAGTCTTTCATGGCACAATGATCATCCAGTTCTAAAAGTAACCAAATTACAATCAAATTACTGTGTCAAGGGTTAAGTAACAGAAATTATATAAAACCATCAGTTTTGTTTTATATATTGTACTTCACAGAGTTAACATATTCTTAGTAAATCTTGTTTTGTCAAGTACCGAGAATAAACAGCTTTGGGGGGGGATATATTAGTAAGAATATTTATTGAGCATTTATTATATAACCAGGGAGTAAGTTAAACATTTTATGTAATCAATTTTATTTAATCCTCAGAACACCTTTGTAAAATAAGTATTATTACCCCCATTTTGGCTTCCCTGGTGGCTCAGTCAGTAAAAACTCCACCTTCAATGCAGGAGACCCAGTTTTGATCACTAGGTCAGGAAGATCCCCTGGAGAAGGAAATGGCCGCCCACTCCAACATTCTTGCCTTGGAAATTCCATGGACAGAGGAGCTTGGTGGGCTACAGTCCATGGTGTCACAAAGCATCGGACATGATTGACCAACTAACACTTTACTTTTTTCAGAGACAGACTCAGTATCACCCCAAGCATTTTGTTGGTTTTTTATTTCCTTGAGTTCACCACCACAATAAAAATGCTGTCTTTGGCACCAAATTCATATGCTTTCCTCAGTTCCATGTATTTCTCAAATCAATCTACTTAGTTCATACTCCAGTGTGGAAGAACTCCTGAGGTGAGTGGAAGCCTGATAACTACAAAAGAAAGTGAAAGTTGCTCAGTCTTGTCCAACTCTTTGCAATCCCATGGACTGTAGTCCATGGAATTCTCCAGGCAAGAATATTGGTGTGGGTAGACTTTCCCTTCTCCAGGGGTCGTCCCAACCCAGGGATTGAACCCAGGTCTCCTGCATTGCAGGCGGATTCTTTACCAGCTGAGCCACAAGGGAAGCCCAAGAATACTGGAGTGGGTAGACTATCCTTTCTCTAGGGGATCTTCCCAACCCAGGAATCGAACCAGGGTCTCCTGCACTGCAGGCAAATTCTTTACCAACTGAGCTATCAGGGATACAAAAGAAATTCATGAAAACTGCCAGCTTTTCAGTGTCAGAACAGTTGTTGCATTCATTTGGGAAGCATAAAGGAAGAGGGGGCTCCCCAGAAATTGAGGGGATGGAACCAGGCATGGCGAATAATCTCATTCTTTCACTGCTTAAGTATCGCTCAGAACCCCCTCTGATAGGTGAGTTCTGCCAGCTCTACCTTGTACCTTGTTGCCAGGTGTGTTGCCTTTTAATGAATACTTGGTATACTTTTTTCTTTTTTTGTGGTCTGCTGTGGGGCATGTATGGCATTTGGGGTGATTCCCTAACCAGGGATCGATCCCAGGCCTCTGCAGCGAAAGCTGCTGCTGCTGCTGCTAAGTCGCTTCAGTCGTGTCCAACTCTGTGCGACCCCATAGACGGCAGCCCACCAGGCTCCCCCGTCCCTGGGATTCTCCAGGCAAGAACACTGGAGTGGGTTGCCATTTCCTTCTCCAATGCATGAAAGTGAAAAGTGAAAGGGAAGTCGCTCAGTCATGTCCGACTCTTAGCGACCCCATGGACTGCAGCCCACCAGCCTCCTCCGTCCATGGGATTTCCTAGGCAAGAGTACTGCAGTGGGGTGCCATCGCTTTTTCCCTGCAGCAAAAGCACTGAATCCTAAAAAGTAGGCCACTGGGGGACTCCCTACCTTGGTACCAAAGTAAAGCAAGTTCCTTGGCTGTAGTAGTTCTCAGGGTCCTTAACATGCTCATCTCCAAGTCTGCAGTATTTGCCAAGCTCGTTTAAGATCAATGGGGAATGTCACAGAACTATTGCCTCAAGAAACAGACTATAGGAAAGTTTATATAGAAAAGTCTGCCCCAGAGAAAGACAGACATGGGCCAGGACTGCAGAGTGTAGGGCAGGACCACCTTTCCAGAGGCAAGGCAGCAGTAGAGGAACTGGAGGCACTTGCAGCGGTGAGGGTGAGACCAGGTGAACCACTGTCTGTAGTGACAGGGCCAAAGGCAGAGTTCTGAGCAATACTTGAGCAGTGGAAGAGTGGGCTTATTCACTTAAAAATTCCCTCTTAGGTTAAACTCCACTAGCAGAAGATAAACTCTGGCCTCAGGGCTTATGAATACCACCCTCTAAAGCTGTGCTGTCCTACACAATGACCACTAGCCACCCAAGGCTACTGAACACTTGTAATGGAGCTAGTGCACACAGAGAAACTGGATTTTTTCTTTTACTTAATTTTAATTCATTTAAATTTAAATGAAAACAGTGAAGCAGCATAAAATATTTTCCCATTAAACACAAATTTATTGTTTTGGTAGGACTATATTTCTCTTTAATCATTGAAAAATTAGCATCTGAGTTGAAATTTATGCTATAAGTATATGTAAAACACAGAATTTCAAAGTCTTAGTACAAAAAGTGTAATGTATCTCATTAATTTTCATTTGACTGCATGATGAAGTAAAAATATTTTGGATATACTAGCTTAGATAAATTACTAAAATTAAGCATTAATTTCCTTTTACTTTTTTCAGTGTGACTAAGAGAAAATTTATGGGCTTCCCAGGTGGCTCCATGGTAAAGAATCCGCCTGTCAATGCAGGAGTTGTGGGTTCCATCCCTGATTCAGAAAGATCCCCTGGAGGAGGAAATGACAACCTGCTCCAGTATTCTTGCCTAGAAAATCCCATGGACAGAGGAATCTGCTGGGCTACAGTACTTGGAGTCCCAAAGTCAGACACGACTTAGCAACTGAGCGCAGCACACACAAAAATTTAGTTTCATGTGTGGCTCACATTACATTTCTGTTGGGTAGTACTGCTTTAACTAAAGATCAGTCCCCTAAACCGAGTCTTATTTCCCCAGGTCAGTGATTATATCAGACGTCCTCCAAAGTCTTTCAGCAAAGCAATCCGAACTAATCAGCAGACTTTGGGCAAAAGTTAAAAAAAAAAACAAAAAGTAAACTAATTAGAAAAATCCATTAGTTAGCATACTTCTGGACTTAAGTCGTTTGATGGAATGAATTTTTCCTTTGCCTTCCTAGCACTAATTAGTACCTGTCAACAAAAGATAATGTGTTTGAACTTTACAAGAATGCATAAAATCTGCATGGTATGACTTTTCTAATGGTAAGACAGGATCAAACAAATTTTCACCCAAAGAAAGATAGCTTAAATCCAGATCTAAAATACTCATTAAATTAAAAAGTAATTGCCCTTCAGGCTAAATCTCTGCACAGCACTTCAGTTATTTTGTTTGTTTCTATATTTAGACATCAGCCACTTCTTATCTTTAGCTTTAGTGATTACAATAACAACTCAAGAAAGAAATCAAGGGGGAGGTTGGGAAGGCCTATTTTCTATAAATTTTATTCTCAGCCTGGCATACTAAATATGACAAATATATATGACTAATATAACAAATATCACAGTCTTTGCCAACATTTTTGAAACTGTCTGGGATAAATGCACCCCTGTGTGCATGCCTATATGTATAGCCATGTTTGTAGGACATGGCTTAGTCTCTCCTTCACTGCTGCTGATTGGACAAGGAATTTGTATCAGACCAAACTGAGCCAATCAGAATCTCTTCTTGGAATTTAGACTGGGAATACAGGAACTAGACTTTATTTGGTTTCTGAGGAAAACAGTCAGGATAAACAGAGGCTGAGACCAAGAGGTGCAGGCCAAGCATAGTAAAATAATCTAGAAGAAAACTGAGGAAAAATAAATGTGCCAAAAGAAGCAGACCCAAGATATCAAACATTCTAGGAGAGTAAATAACTTTGGATTTGAATCTTCTAGTTCCCGGTTCCAGTGCCTTACAACATATCTCTGTAATTATTACTCTACAGTTACTAGGGCTACCTTCAGATATAGAATAATTCCTCTTTTTTGTTTGTTTCTAACCTAAGCTAATTTATATGAATTTCAGTTTTGACAGGATAATTGATCATTGCATTCACAAGCCAGGCACTGGAACATGTTGTGAAATTAACAGGAAATTAATGTATAAAATTAATATAGGAAATTATATAAATAAGATAAATAAAATGGTAAAGAATATAGTATCCTGAAAGAAAAAAGAGTGATTATCTAGAAAAGATATTTTTCATTGAATTAAACAAATATTGGTAGTTATAATATACAACTCCTATTACTATATTAGGGCTTCTCAGGTGGCTCAATGGTAAAGAATCTGCCCGCCAATACAAGAGATGTGGGTTGGATCCCTGGGTCAGAATGATCCCCCAGAAGAGGAAATAGCAACCCACTCCAATATTCTTGCCTGAAAAATCTCATGGATAAGAGGAGCCTGGCAGGCTACAGTCCATAGGGTCACAAGGAGTCAGACACAACTGAGCAACTGAGCATGCTATATTACTGAGCATGCTATATTTTACTATATTAAAAGTAGGAAAAGGAGAAAATAAAAACAGGAAGAAGAAAATAAAAGAGGAAGAAACAAGTCACTTCTTGACTTTTCCTTCCTTCAGCAATCTCTATTCTTCCTTTGTTTTGTTTTTGCTTAAGATCCTCCAATAAAATGTAAGCCAGGTGAGGATCTGAGAAGTAGGGATGAATTAGCAAACAGAAAACATCTAGTAAGAGCTCAACATTATATAAAGTCATCAAGGGAATCAGCAGGAAAAAAGCAATTGATCCTGATATGCAGGGAATTACAATATAGTTTTCAAGATAATTGGAGAAGGCAATGGCACCCCACTCCAGTACTCTTGCCTGGAAAATCCCATGGATGGAGGAGCCTGGTAGGCTGCAGTCCATGGGGTCAGTAAGAGTCGGACACTACTGAGCAACTTCACTTTCACTTTTTCACTTTCGCATTGGAGAAGGAAATGGCAACCCACTCCAGTGTTCTTGCCTGGAGAATCCCAGGGACGGGGGAGCCTGGTGGGCTGCCCTCTATGGAGTCGCACAGAGTCGGACACGACTGAAGTGACTTAGCAGTATCAAGATAATACCAACATCAGAGTCATTACCTTGACCTAGAAGACTGGAGTGATTTTTCTTAGATCTGAGTCTTAGAAAAGGGTAGATCTCATAGTGGTCAGGTTCACTAGAGCAATAATAAAAGTGCACTCTGGATAAAATCAGATCCACAGCCAGATGGACTATCCAATTTATCGTCAAAGTAGAGAGAGATCTGCAGCCAGGAATATAATACTGAGTTTTAAGTCTAAAGAGAGAGTTAGAGATAGAAATTGGAGAAGGAAATGGTAACCCACTCCAGTGTTCTTGCCTGGAGAATTCCAGGGACAGGGGAGCCTGATGGGCTTCCGTCTATAGGTTCACACAAGAGTCGGATACAACGGAAGCAACTTAGCAGCAGCAGCAGAGTTAGAAAGACAAGAAAGAAACGTAGGTATAAAGCTGAGAGGATGCAGATCATAATAAATATGAAGGAGGAGCAGACCCAGGTCAGTAGATTAGAACAAGATCACGACTAGCAAGAGCTAATAAGCACCCTGTTGTTTGGCACTGAATAAGAAGTCCATTTCATGTTTTGTTTTTGCTTAAGATCCTCCAATAAAAGGTAAGCCTGCTTCTTATTCAGTGCCATTTTGATAGTCACTCAAAATGAAGGTGAATGTTTCTAACAATGAATGGTGTCTGAGCTACAGGAAGTCCTGAGTCAACCCATAATCCCATACTCCTCACCAAGGCAAAGTCTGTCCAACCAACACTCTCCCTATATTGAAAACATAGCTGAATATTTGCAATTTAGTCTAGTATTGGCATCCCAGGTGGCACTAGTAATAAAGAACCCACCTGCCAATGCAGGAGACATAAGAGACATGGGTTTGATCTCTGGGTCGGGAAGATCCTCTGGAGGAGGGCACGGCAACCCACCCAGTATTCCCACTCCAGTATTCTTGCCTAGAGAATCCTCATGTACAGAGGAGCCTGGCAGACTACAGTCCATAGGGTCGCAGAGCCAGACACAACTGAAGCGACTTAGTGTGCACACATGCACTAATGTTTGATCATCTAGTACAACACATTAATTTTTTGTTTTTTTTTTTAATGCTTTTATGTATTTATTTGGAAAAGGCAATGGCACCCCACTCCAGCACTCTTGCCTGGAAAATCCCATGGATGGAGGAGCCTGGTGGGCTGCAGTCCATGGGGTGGCTAAGAGTCGGACACGACTGAGCAACTTCACTTTCACTTTTTCACTTTCATGCATTGGAGGAGGAAATGGCAACCCACTCCAGTGTTCTTGCCTGGAGAATCCCAGGGGCAGGAGAGCCTGGTGGGCTGACGTGTATGGGGTCACACAGAGTCGGACACGACTGAAGTGACTTAGCAGTAGCAGCATGTATTTATTTGGCTGCTCCGAGTCTTAGTTGTTGAAACACAGGCTCTTTCATCTTCATTGTGGTATGTGACATCTTTTAGTTGTGGCACTTGGGATCTAGTTCCCCAACCAGGGATTGAACCCCGGGCTCCTGCATTGGGACTGCAGAGCCCTGGCCACAGACCACCAGGGAAGTCCCCCAACCCATTAATTTTAAAGACAAAGCTTTTAAGGACCAGCGAAGTTATATAACTTGATCAAAGCCATACAGCTAGTGGCAGAGTCAGGATTAAAATCCAAATTTCCAGATTCTTAGTCCAACTCTGCCATGTTGAAAACTTTCTTTTTCTTTCTAAATTGCTCTATCAAAAGTTCATTTTTAACTTTTAGTCTCTGAGCCGGGAGTTTTCTATATCAATTCTCCTCAGTTCTGCATACCTTAATATTTGCTCATTATCCCCAACGGGGCTTCCCTGGTGGCTCAGAGGTAAAGAATCCACCTGCCAATGCAGGAGACTCGAGTTTGATCCCTGATCTGGGAAGGAAATGGCAACCCACTCCAGTATTCTTGCCTGGGAAATCCCATGGACAGAGGACCCTGGCATGCTGCATTCCATGGGGTCACAAAAAGTCAGCCACCACTTAGTGACTGAACAACAACAATGGTACCCAACATTAGACCTCATCTTCTCTCTCTCCAGGTATAGAGAGAACTAAAAAAAAAAAAAAAAAAGGGAGAAAAAAATAAGTATGATTTAAATAAGAGCAGGAACAAGGGAGGAGATCCTGGGGAAATAAAGATCATCCCTGAGAATGTGATGTATGCAAGCCCAAGTCTTGCAACAGTAATGAGGGGGAGAGAGAGAGAGAAAGAGTTGGGGAGAGGCAGAGAGAGAGAAAAAAAGTTGCTTCAGTCCTAGCCTTCAAATTACAAAAGAATGCAAAGAGCTCCTCTTCACAAGTATAATCCTCCCAACACCTCCATCCATAGAGCTAAATAAATATTTATTTGAGAGACAGAAATGTCAGTGGTTAATACTGCTTGACTGCTGAAATATATTTGAAATTTTAAGAAATGGAATCCTGCCCAATAGGAGTCCTATTGAAATGCAGTAATGTTTTTTTTTTTTTTTACTTTTCATATTTCTTCCTGTTTTAGAAGTCTCCAGAAATCTTTCTTACACCAATGGCTCATTCTGATGTTGATATCTCGTAGAATCATGACTTTGCCCTGGTCTTTTCTTCCCTCTGTGGTTGCTCTGTCCCTCCTCTCAAGAGTTCCCTCAAGCATTTCCCCACAGAAGTAAACCAGACATTCCCCTCTCTTTCTTTTTAAAAATTTGTGTTATCAAATTAATATGTGTATAATGTTTTAATCCATTAGAAGTAATATGGGTGTGTGTGTGCATGCACACGTGCTCAATCGTGTCCAACTCTTTGTGACCCCATGGACTGTAGCCCACCAGGCTCCTCTGTCTATGGAATTTTTCAGGCAAGAATAATGGAGTGGGTTGCCATTTCCTACTCCAGGGGATCATCCCAACCCAGGAATCAAACCCACAACTCTTGTGTCTCCTGCGTTGGCAGACAGGTTCTTTACCACTAGCACCACCTGCGAAACCCATAGGGACCATAACAAGAAACAGCAGTCCTCTGCCTCGCACCTTCCCACCAAAGTCCTGCTTCACTCTCACTGGTGATCTAACTGCCCATTTTTAAATAAAAACAACCTTCAGAAGAAGTGGTATATACGCGCACACACACACACACACACACAGTAGTACCCAGCCATGAGAAAGAAGGAAATCCTGCCACTATGACAATACGAATGGACCTTGGAGGTGTTATGTCAAGTGAAATAAGACAGGTAAAGACAAATACTAAATGGTATCACTAATACATGAAATCTAAAAAAAAGTCAAACTCACAGAAACAGAGAGTTAAAAAGAGGTTTCCAGGGGCTGGGGGCATGGAAGAAATAGGGAGAGGTTGGTAAAAGAGTTCAAACTTTCAGTAATATGATGAGTAAGGTCTGAGGATCTAATGCAAAACATGATGACTATAGTTGATAACACTATTGTATAAATGCAATTTGCTAAGAGAGTGGTTTTAAATGCTCTCACCAGAAAACAAAACAGAAAAAAAACCCCAGAACTTCCACAGGCCCCCATCCCATCTCCCCTCTACCATGGTTTCTCCTGTTTCTCTGGATGAGCTGGGATGAGGCCAGGCCCCAGTCTGTGCACGAGACCCACCGCCTTTCATTTGCTCCATGACAACAATACTCCTCTTTCTCTCTCTCTCGTAACATTCATTTCTTCCCTTTCTACTGAAATGTTCCCATTAGCACATAAACATACCATTAATCCTTCACATAAAAAAAAAAATAAAGCTTATCTTGACTCCCTCTGCTCCCTCCAAGTTCCTCTGCTTTTCTCTTTACTCGTCACACACGTCCACAAAAACCACCTGAAACAGTCGTCAGCGCTCACTGTCTCCCGTTCTCTCCTCTCTCGAACCCAGCTGCAGCCAGGCTTTCATTCCCACCCCAACCCCATTGAATATGCTCTGATCAGGTTAATGAGGACCTTCTGTTGCCAAATTCCTCTCCTAACTTGATCTGACAGCAGCGTTTAGCACAGGCAATCGCTCTCCTCCTGTAAACAGCCCCTTCACTTGGCTTCCAGGACACCATTCTCTCCTGCTTTTTCTCTTCCTCCTCTGTCTGTTCCTTCCAAATCTCTTTTGCTGCTTCTCCTGACTTTTCAGTGCTGCAGTTCCTTCAGGTTCAGTCCTAAGACCTCTCGTTTTACCTGCATGCATTCCCTGCACCATCCCATCCCAAGCCTTTAAATCTGTCTGTGCACAGATGACTGCCAAATTTTTATTCCCAACCCAAATCTGTTCCCTTAAACTCCAGACTCATCTCTATCCAAATGTCTATTTGATATCTTCCTGAGGATGCCTAAGAGACATCTCAAACTGGATTCATCCAAACCCGAGCTCCTGATTTCCCCCTGCACCTACTCTTCCAGCATCTGCTCCTCTCCCCATCTCACTTGATCGTCCTTCATTCTTCCAGCTGCTAGGACAACAAACCAGAGAGTCTCATTAAATTCTTTTTCTTACATCCCATACCAAATCCATCAATAATTCTTGTTAGATTTACCTTCAAATTATATCCAGAATTCAGCCATGTCTTACCACTCTTGCTGTTACCACCTAGATTCGTTCAGTAGCCTCCTACCTAAAGTCTCCCTATCAACCGGCTCCCGAACTTCTGTTCTTACTCCCTCTCAGTAAAGTCTTCACACAGAGAGGCCCTTTGAAAGCACCAGACAGGCCACATTCCTCTTGTGTGTGCAATCCTCCAAGGGCTTCCTCTCTCACATACGGTGCAAGTCAAAGCCCTCACTGAATCCTTTCACGCTCTTTCATCTGGCGCTCCGGTGCCTCTCTGCACTCACCTACTTCTCCTCTGATCTCCGTCTTGCTAAGTCCTCTTCAACCACAGTGGCCTTCTTGAACTTCTGAACATTCCAGGCATAATCCCACTTCAGCATCTCTGTGTTGACTGCTCCCTCTGCTTTGTGCAGATATTTTCTGTGAAGAGTTCCCTGGCTGTGTTGTCTAAAATTCAGGCTCCTTTCCTGACATGTCCTATTACCTCTTGCTGCTTTATTAATTTTTTTCCTTGCCACATCGCACTAACATACTAAATACTTTGTTATCATGTTTACTGTCGGTCTTTCTCATTAAAATATAAGCTGCATAACAGCAGGGACTCTCTGTTTTGGATTTCTGTTTCTCAGGCACTCTGAACAGTCCCTGCACACAGGAACTCAATCCTGGTTGAAGTCATATAATATTACAGTTCTCTAGTTCATAGACAGAAACTGCTACACACACACAGGAAAAACTGACACTGCCCATGTTAACTGGTGAGGCTTGAACTGGAACTTCGGAGTCCTGACTCCCAGGGCTGAGTTCTTTCCATTCTTCCAAGATATTGTCCACCATTGGACTTAGAATTTTCCACATAAATGTCTTTCAACAACAAGAGAAATCTGTTGCAGCTAGAAAATGAGCAACATTTTCCTTTAATACACTTAGATTATTGCTCCATATTTACATGAAACCAGACATACAAGGATGATCATTGCAACATTCCATGTAAGAGCAGAAACGAGAGAACCCAAAAATGCCACCAATAGAGAACAAGTTAAATAAATTATGCTGCATTCAAGCAGTGCAATACTTCTACAGACATGGAAAAGGTGGAGTTAAGTCCATAAGTACTAAGCAGAAGCCATATCTCTAAAATATATTACCTGTGTTTCTTATCCACAATTCCAAAATCCAAAATACTCTAGAAACTATAAGGGTTTTTTTTGAAACTTAACTGGTGTCGAAAACTGGTCAGTCCTAAACTCACCTGACAGCAAGTATTCACCTGTCTTGACATGAAAAGGTGTGAAGTCGTAATTGATCTCACATGGCGTGAGTAGAATATTCGTACTTCCCAGTGCCAGTACGGGGTGCTGCCTCAGACTACACCAGCTGTTACGTGACGTTTGGTGTATGCACTGTATTGCTACTCTACTATCTCTAATCACTGTCTCTACTCCAAAAGATTCTGCACTCAACTCCACTGGCCCCAAAGGCTCCCAACAAGGAATTACAGCCTACACTAAGTGAACAAATATAGAAGATTAACCAATTTGCATGAAAGATACAGATAGGTTTAGCCCTGGAAATTCTGAAAAGAGTATGTCTTTTTTATAAAGAGTATGTCTTTCTTATTTCAACAGAAGGCAGTGTTGAACATCTATCATCACAGGAACAGGCTCATCTCCTGGGGCAGCAGGAGGCAACTCTGGCTCTCTCTCTGTAGGGCTGCCATGACACAATTCAGTGTCAAGCAGCTTGCATCCCTGTTTGTCTCAACTAAACGGACATGACCGGGCGACTAAGTGCAGCACAGCACACAAAGGTCACAAGCTCTAGCAAGAGAAGCTGATTGACCCATCTTAAGTCATAACCCCTGTGGATGGGGGCAGGGTAGAGTGGTGTGAGGAATTCTCCTTTGGTGCTGCAGAGGGCATCTCCTGGAAGGAGGCAGTGTTAAGACTCCTACAGAAACAGAGGGGAATGACCTGCCAGGCAGACAACTAAAACAGATGTCAGTAACGCATAGACTATAAACCTACCACTAGCTACGTGTCTATTATTATTAACTGGGTAGACTCCTTGATTCCTCAGAGCCTCTACCCTCTTACAGCTCTTACCAGTTTACTGATGGACTAGACACAATATTGCTCAGACTTGAAGGTGTGTACAAACCACCGAGGGATCTTGTTAAAAACACAGACTCTGATTCAGCAGGTCTGGGGTGGCTTGTACAACTTCTCCGGTGATGCTCAAGTTGCTGGTCAACCGGCCTACACTTTTCAGTAGCAAAGCCCCAGTGGACTGTGCTGTGGCTTGTAGGTGATAAGACGCTAATAAGGCAAAGTGAGCAAAATGTGAGCTTTTGAATAAGCTACTTTTTAATAGTGAGACATGGTTCAAAACTTCCTTTGTGGCCCAGTATGTTGCAAACATCGAAAGTAGAGACAGAGTCACTAATGGGGCTTGTCCTATGGGAAAGCAAGCAACTTTCATTTCACCATTAATCAATAAACCAAAAACCTGTCCATATATCACTCTGAAGTATAACCTAAGAGCCTTACCATCAACCATTTAGGTACTTAAGAAACAAATGATTCTAAGTTTGACTTAGAGCTAATATAAAAGAATCACTTCTCAAGGTCTTCATAATTAATGTAAACTTCAGGGAATTTTCTTGAGCTATATACCAATCCATTGTCTAATAATACCAGGATATTAACAACAGAATTTAGCTTGGGAGACCCCTGGGGAAGCTCTAGGTTTTCATTTATGGCTCTTCAGAGTCAAGTACACAGATGGGTTTCAATAAATAATTAAATATAATGGAACTGGGGGACTCTAAAGTGAGTCGAGTACAGTACTAAAGGTATCACAATGAGTTTGTTTATCTAAGGTTGTGCCTACATTAGGAAGTCCAATACTCCTCTCATAGGTTTGATAGTGTTTCCTCTACATTAGATATAATTTTAGAAGTACTCGCACATCAGACATTTTCCAAATTATACTTTCAGACTAGAAACCACATCAGAAATGTGAACTGACTGCAACATTAATTACCTTCGACCAGACAGTCCCCCCCCTTGGCCAGCTTTCTTCCATTCTGTGTCCTTTCCCTGGCATTACATTGACATGCCTTGGCTGGGAGAACCAAATAAGATAATCACCTTGGACTGAATAGGAGAAATCCTGGAAATAAGATAAAAGCACCTATTACTAATGACTTTGAATAGGACCTATAATCCTGGGAAAACATAAATACAGTTTCAAGTTTAGAAAGATGGTAATTCACCTGAAAGAAAAGAGACACTGAAAGAACAGTCTGGACATGTTTTTGGGAGAATGACATTTTTTATCATGTAAGAAACAAGTCCAGGTCAAAAGTGCAGAGGGATCTTGTCCCAAATGGGCATTTTGATGTTTGGCAAAACTAATAAAACCTAAAATAAAATTAAAAAAAAAAAAAAACACAAAGCAAAGCAGTTGACATGTTTTTGTTTTTTTTTTTTTTCAATCCTCAAAAGGCAGCATCTTGTCCCAAATGGGCAACTTAAAACCTCAGGTAGGGGACTCCCCTGGTCCAGTGGTTAAGAACCCACCTTCCGATGCAGTGGATGAGGATCTGATCCCTGGTCAGGGAACTAAGATCCCACATGCTGAGAGGCCACTGAGCCCAGGCAGCGCAACTGGAGAGAAGCCCACGTGACACAAGAAAGGATCCTGCATTTCACAACCAAGACAGGGGACACAGCCAAAAATAAATAAATATTTTAAAAGGGAAAAAAAAGTTAGGTACCATGAGACACTAGACAGTGAGAGCTAAAAATAACTGTAAAAAACAGGGCTTCCAAGTAATAATAAACAAAATTTTTTAAATAAATAAACATTTACCATGACAAGTGATAACAAGGAGCATCTGGAAGCACTCAGTCCAGAAGGCAAGCTTTTCCCACTTAAAACTGGCAAACCCTCTGTCATTGGTTACTGCAGAAATTTCCAGAAGGCTACCAAAATAACCAGAGCAACATAATGGGGTCTGCTGGAGAAGTGGTGCCCCTCCAGCTGGTGAAGAGCAGAGGGCATTTCCCTTCCCTCACTTAATTTTCCACCTCATGGACTGTAGCCCTCTGGGCTCCTCTGTCCATGGGATTCTCTAGGCAAGAATACTGGAGTGGGTTGTCGTTCCCTTTTCCAGGGGATCTTCCCCACCCAGGGATCAAACCCGAGTCTCCTGCTACTCCTGCATTGCAGGTGGTTTCTTTACCACTGAGCCACCCAGGAAGCCCTAACTTTCTAGTACATAATTGTTATTAATTCTAACTGAATGCTATGCAATTAAATTAGCTCTCAGGAACTTATTAATCTTCCACTTGGAAGTCTTTTCCCTTTGACTGTTGTCTCCCCGTTTCCCTTACCCCCAGCCCCCGGTAACCACCATTCCGCCCTCTGTTTCTACAAGTTTGGCTTCCATAGATCCCACATAAAAGTAATATCGTACTGAAACCGTGCCCCATAACAGTAAGGAGCCAATCACCAACAAAGTCCTGAGCTCATCTTACAGGACAGCAGATAAGGAAGCAAGTTAGTAGACTCACCTCCACTTATAATAGGACAAAGTTGGCCGAAGCCGTTTGGAACCAACATGGCTGATTGAAATCTGCACAGAGTAGGCTTGATTGTCTGACAGGTGACTTTCTGACATCACATCCAGAATTCCCTTGCTTGTTTCATATCAGTTCCCTTGAACTTACATCTGAGACCCGTGAAGACCTATAAAGCCCTGTTTGCATCTGCACATATGAACCTATCTTTCCCTCAAACTTCCTAACTAGCCGCTTTTCCTGCCTTTTTCTTCATCACCCCAAAGCCCTAACCCTATAACTATATAACCCTATAACTATCCACCTCACCTTGCTGTATCTGAGCCCTGCCTTCTGTCTCCTTTCAGGTTAACCTCTGCAATAAAGCTGGTCTTTCTTTTCTCAAAAGCTGGTCCCATAGTATTAGATTATGAACTCAATAACTGGCAAGCATTTTGCTAAGTATTGAAACGGTCTGTCTTTCTTCCTTCAGCTAACAGCTCACTTAGCATAATGCCCTCAGGATCCATCCATATTGTCACAGTGGCAGGATCCTTCCTTCTCATGACTGAATAATGTTGTTTAGTTGTTAAGTTGTGTTAGACTCTTTTGCGGCCCTGTAAACTGTAGCCCCGGAGAAGGCAATGACACTGCACTCCAGTACTCTTGCCTGGAAAATCCCATGGATGGAGGAGCCTGGTGGGCTGCAGTCCATGGGGTTGCGAAGAGTTGGATACGACTGAGTGACTTCACTTTGACTTTTCACTTTCATGCATTGGAGAAGGAAATGGCAACCCACTCCAGTGTTCTTGCCTGGAGAATCCCAGGGACGGGGGAGCCTGGTGGGCTGCCGTCTATGGGGTCGCACAGAGTCGGGCACAACTGAAGTGACTTAGCAGCAAACTGTAGCCCACCAGGCTCCTCTGTCCATGGGATTTCCCAGACAAAAAGACTAGAGTGGGTTGCCATTTCCTTCTCCAGGGGATCTTCCTGACTCAGGGATGGAACCTGCATCTCATGCATTGACAGGCAAATTCTTTACCACTGAGTCCCCAGGGAAGCCCTGGCTGAAAATATTCCACCATATATGTACATCACTTCTTTCTCCACTCATCAAACATTGTTAAGAAAGTAGATCTTAAATGTTCTCACCAAACACACATACACACAAGTGCAGTTACATGATGTAATGGAGGTGTTAGTTAACAGCATGGTATGCTGTGTTATTTCAAAACCTGAAGAGTTTCCTAGGTCAAATCTGAAACTGACCCCCACTGGAGGGCAAGCTGAGACAGGAGGAAGATTGATACCTGGCAGGTTTAACAAGTAAGGGAACTTGCATAGGAGGCTTGTCTTGGGTGGCTGCCATACACCTTGCACCGGTCCAGCATCTTAAAATTTATGTTGAGGCCTTCCTGGGGTTCAGTCACAGATTCAGTCCAGATGGTCTCAACAACAACTTACTTTCTCAAGGCCATGTCCTTGAAAATGTGGGCACGGTGGGCAGAATGTATATTCCAAGGACAGGGAAGAGGGGTGGCAACCTTCAGTGCCTGGGCCCAGCTCATGGGTCAAACGGCAATCACACCCTCTTGCTGACTGCGTACAACACAGTGGTAACCATCTTGTATTAATAATGTAGATGTGTATGCCTTATACTCAAACGATGTTCTATGTCAATTATAACTCAGTGAAGCTAGAAAAGTTTTAATTAAATATATAGACAAATACATACATTCTATAATCCATAATTTTCACCTCTAGATAGATTCTTTTCTATAAACTAGAGACAACCTAACGTATCTGCATAAGGGACTGTGTACAGGTAAGCTGACTGAAGCTTTCTTTTTAATAGCAAAGTTTTGAAATTCACCTTACTAGCTATGAACAAAAGATGGATTGAAAACCTAAGGCATATTCATGTAACGGGAAGCAATTTAGTAGGTAGGTAGTGCAACCCAGCCACATGAATATGTGTAGAGAAATCTTTAAAACAATATCAAGTGGGAAAGAAAGCCTCCTGCTTTAATAAACACTGCAAACATCCAAATCAATTTCACGTATTAATGACAACATGGGTGGAAAGAGAAATCATTAGCCTAAGACAGCTGTTACCTCTGGAAACAGAAGTGAGAGGTTGTATCCCTAAGGGTAACCAGTGTAGTTGCTGCTGCTACTAAGTTGCTTCAGTCGTGTCCGACTCTGTGCGACCCCATAGACGGCAGCCCACCAGGCTCCCCCATCCCTGGGATTCTCCAGGCAAGAACACTGGAGTGGGTTGCCATTTCCTTCTCCAATGCATGAAAGTGAAAAGTGAAAGTGAATTCGCTCAGTCGTATACAACTCTTAGCGACCCCATGGACTGCAGCCCACCAGGCTCCTCCATCCATGGGATTTTCCAGGCAAGAGTACTGGAGCGGGGTAACCAGTGTAGTTACCACTGTATAATTAATGAGTTTTTAATTTAAAAGACCTGAAACAAGTATGCCAAAACATTTACAATTTAGGGCTAGGACTGCTAGGCTCCCACCTCACTTTCGTTCTGTTTCTTTCGGTCTTTAAGATCTGCTGAAATGACAAGGGAAACTGTAAGCAGGAGTTCTGGGCAGCCACTGGTACTGCTTGTGCCTGAAGTAAATAAGTTTTTTGTTTGTTTTTGTTTCTCATATGATTGTGAAAACTGAAAGTCATAGTAGAGAACACAAAGTAGAAGAAAAAGAGTGTGCACAAGTCAAGGAATGCAAATATTCGAGAAACCGGGCATAAGTGGAACTTTCCATATAAATAGGCCAGATGCTATATATTTGCCTCCAGAGAAATTTCCAGGTCACATTGAGAGTGACCAAAATTACTGGAGCCTCAAATAAGGACCAGGAAAAGCATCATCAATATGACATACTTTATTTAGTAACCTGGACATAAAGTGTATATTAAAGAGAAATAAGAAGAATTATAATACTTTAAAAAACAGAAGTGTTATTTAAATGCTAAATAGTGCTAATCGTGTGTGTGTGTGTGTGTGTGTTAGTTTTAATAGCTTCTAGCTTAATTATGAATAAACAGAGTACTATTTTAAATCCTCTTTGTTCTATGTTCATTCCAAAATGCAGAGAATTTGCAATTTGGTTTAACAATAGCTAGCAGTATTTTAAGTCTATGGCACTCCTGCAAGGACAATCCTAGAGGCTGTGAGGTACAGAGATAGAAAACCATGTTTTGAAGTTAAAACTATTTAAATCTTGCTTCCATGACTTACTGGTTGTTATGACCCTGGTCGAATCATTAATGTCTATGAGTCACAGTTTCTCATCTATGTAAGAGAAATGCCTAATTAACTAATTATTTCCCACATTGTTGCTATAGGATTAAATTAGGTAATTCTTTAAAGTACTTGGTATACGAGGTACTATCTGTGCTTACTGCTACTGCTAAGTCACTTCAGTCGTGTCCGACTCTGTGCGACCCCAGAGACGGCAGCCCACCAGGCTCCCCCGTCCCTGGAACTCTCCAGGCAAGAACACTGGAGTGGGTTGCCATTTCCTTCTCCAATGCAGGAAAGTGAAAAGTGAAAGGGAAGTCGCTTAGTCGTGTCCGACTCTTAGCGACCCCATGGACTGCAGCCTACCAGGCTCCTCCGTCCATGGGATTTTCCAGGCAAGAGTACTGGAGTGGGGTGCCATCGCCTTCTCCGCTATCTGTGCTTAAGAAGTGGTAAACACTTGGCTTATCATTAACAAGAAACAGGTAAAAGTTCTTCCTGAATATTACAGAATATTACTATTAATGGGAAAACAAAAGTTAGTGAAATGCTTAAACTGAGTGATGGAAAACTAGTCTAACTACATTTTTTATTAAATTGCTTAATTTTTACAGAATTTACTAAATTTTGTTTTATTGTTAAAAAGGAAGAACCCATGTTCCTGGATATGTTGAAATCAGCCTAATTACACACTCATCAAAAGCACCTCTCATATTTTTGTTGAATCAATAAGAAAAGTTTAATAAATGTTAATCCATTGAATTGTTCTCAATGTCAGCAAAGTATCTAAATGTCATGGTCCTAGGGAAACTCTTGAACTATTATTTAGTCAAAAAAATTGACAGTAAATGTTTACTTAGTCCTCAGAGGGCATGTGGCATTTTACCAGGCATTTCAGAAAGCTATTAAAGAAAAGTCACAACTGCAGCCTCAAGGGACTTAAAATTCTCTTAATCCACTTTCTGATGTATAATTGTTATAGAGTAAAGTTCATGCATTTAAAATGTACAATTTGATAAATTTTGACACGGAGGTGCACCTCTGAAACCATCTCCAACATCAAGACAATGAACACATGCTTCACCACCAAGAGTTTTTCCTCCTGCCCCTTCATAATTCCTCTCACTCTCCCTGCTCCTTGGCAACCATTGCTCTGTTTTCTGTCAGTATAGGTTAGTTAGCATTTCTTGAGATTTTATACAAGGGCAAGTATACAGAATGTATTCTTTTATGCCTGGGTTATTTCGTCAGCATAATTATTTAAGATCCATTCTTGTGGCTGCATGTATCAGTAATTCAGTTTTTATTGCTGAGTATTAAGCAGTCCATTACCTGGATATACCATAATTTGTTTATTTATTCACCTCTTGATGACCTTTGGATTGAATTCACTTATGGACTCTCATGAACAAGGTTGCTATGAAGACCTGTATACAAGTCTTTACGCGGACATGTACCCTCATTTATCTTGAGAAAGTACCCAAGAGTGGAATGGCTGTATCAGAAGATGTATGTTTAACCTTTAAAGAAGCTCCCCATCTGTTTTTTCAAAGTGGTTGTCTCATTTTGCCCTCCAAAGAACAGTATATTAATAGAAAAATTCCAGTTCCTCCATATCTTCGTCAATACTCTATATGGTAGGTTATTTGAATTCTGAAATTAAAAATATAGAATTAAGAAATACAGTGGTATCTCATTTTGATTTTACTTTTTGCTTCAAGGGCTTAAATTGGAATGATTAGATACAAACTTGTCATAAACACAAATATATGGAAATACACAGACTATTTATGAGTAACCATTAAGGAGAGTAAGTCAAACTTACTTTGGAGTTAAGCCAAAGGAAGAAGACAACTTCCTAAATAAGACTTGTATAAGTTTGTTGTTCTAAAAATTCAAGAAATCTCTCTTTTCTGGAAGCATAAGATCTAGGTTTTAAAAATAGGGCATACAGACAATAGATGAGAGAAAATTCACTTCATGCTAGAGTAATCAAGATTTCCAGAAGAATGGGATTTGTCTTGAGCAAGATTTTGATATGCAGAAATGTTGGAACCTGGAGTCTTATCAGGCAGAAAAATGAAATTAATATAAGAATATAAATGGAAGAAGATTAAATTCATTACTGGTATAGAAATAGTGGAAATTTCTCTGCCTCTAAGACCTACGTGAAATTGCCTTGAACCCCTTTATTTAGAAACCGGTGGTAGTCAAATCTCTCTCCAGCCTTCTGTGCCTCTTGACCCTTAAACTAAAACTGAGCCTCTCTTTTATTTTTTTTTTATTAAAAAAATTTTTTATTATTATTATTTTTTTTTTACTTTACAATATTGTATTGGTTTTGCCATACATCAACATGCATCTGCCACGAGTGTACACATGTTCCCCATCCTGAACCTCCCTCTCCATACCATCCCTCTGGGTCATCCCAGTGCACCAGCCCCAAGCTTCCTGTATCCTGCATCGAACCTGAACTGGCGATTCGTTTCTTATATGATATTATACATGTTTTAATGCCATTCTCCCAAATCATCCCCCCCAGAAAGAAAAACACCAATACAATACAACGCATATGTATGGAATTTAGAAAGATGGTAATGAGCCTCTCTTTTAGATGCATAAAAAGTCTCATTCACAGCAGGCCTTCTGGGAACAAGCAGATTTTGGAGGTGATCACAGAATATGGTGGTGAAGTGTGCCGAGAGATGGTGTCCTGAATAGCCTTCTTCTAATTTGATGGCTTCGGAGAAGGCAATGGCACCCCACTCCAGTACTTTTGCCTAGAAAATCCCATGGACAGAGGAGCCTCGTAGGCTGCAGTCCGTGGGGTCACTAGAGTCAGACACGACTGAGAGACTTCACTTTCACTTTTCACTTTCATGCATTGGAGAAGGAAATGGCAACCCACTCCATCAACATGCATCTGCCATGGAGAATCCCAGGGATGAGAAGCCTGGTGGGCTGCCGTCTATGGGGTCACACAGAGTCAGACATGACTAAAGCGACGCAGCAGCAGCAGCAGCAATTTGATGGCTTTATCTTTCCTCTGCTTTGTCCATCTCTGCTCACTTCCCCTTCTCCTCCCCTGTGAACCAGAAGCTTCACTTTCTCTTCTCTGAGTTTGGCAGCTTCACCTTCCTATGAGACCTGGGTGCCAGCTGACACCCCAGCCAATAGGGAACTCATCTTCTGCCCTAAGCCTATAGCAAACATTTTCTCCAGTACTGACCATTTACTCTGTAGGAGGAATTTCAGTGCTGGTTTTTAAGGTAATATCATTAGTTCATTACAAGTTTGCTTGAAGCTACAAAGGGAGACATAAGAAGGCACTAAGTTGCTCTGGTTGAAGAAGGTAAAACATTGGGAAGATTTCCCGGAAGCCAGGTATCTCTAGCCAACAGATCAGAATCTGTCCTTCCTGGAGGCCTCCAGCTTGGCTGCTCTTGCTACACTATTTTCTCTCCCACCATGAACTGGGAAGATGTAGTTATCTCAGAGATGTCACTACTGGGACTTCCCAGGTGGTCCAGTGGTTGAGAATCCACCTTCCAATGCAGGGGACAAGGTTTTTATCCCTGGTCAGGGAACTAAGATCCCACATGTTGCAGGGTAACTAAGCCCATGAACTTGAACTACTGAGCCCTAGCTCTAGAACCCACGCTCTAAAACAAGAGAAGCCGGAGCACTAGAGAAAGCCCGCCCACCAGAGAAAGCTCGCATACCACAGCAAAGACCCAGCACAGCCAAAAATTAAAAAAAAAAAAAAAAAAAAAAGTTACTCTCAGCACGGCTGTCCCTAGCACATGCTCCCCTCTTCCTCATGGAGAATCACATGGTTTTTTTTAAGTGGTCAGGAATTGATTAATATAAAGTGGGTCTAAGAGGACAAATAGATTAGAGAATAGATCTAGATGTGAAGGTTTGCCAATGGGGAAACCTTTTGGCAGAAGTCCAAACTGAGTCCAAAATGATGAGCCAATCAAGACAATTATGGATGCTCTGGTGCTCAGGGAGATTAAGAAAGTCAAGCAACAGGTTTCGGAAATGGGAGACTAAGGAAAGAAGATGTGGGGGGACAGGAATACAGCCATTAATGAACCCAGGTTTAAAGCGGGGAAACAAGTGAATGGAACCTCGTGTTCAAGGTAGATATTGAGTAACCAGAAAACACATCTGAAATCAGTTTCTTGGACATTTAAGGTCAGAGTTCACAGTAATAGCTCTATGCCTCTAGCATAGTGTTATGGTTAAGAAGCCCAGCCTTTGGACTCAGCACTGGGTTCAAATCCCAAATCTGCTACTTACTAGCTAAATAATCTAAAGTTAATATCTCTCTCAGCTTTAATTTCTACATCTGTAAGATAGAGATGATAATATAAGCTACTTGGCTAAAGATTAATTGAGGCTGAGAAGTCTTAGAGTCATAGTTAATGCCCCTATTTCCAACACAGCATTTCCAGATAACCCTGATCTGTGTTCAGAAGAAATATCCAGCATCTGATCAATTCTCACTGACATCATCATTACTCTTTGATGTGAGCCCCAGTTTATGCTCACTTGCATTATTATATAGGAGTAACCACCTCCTAACTCATTACTCTGATTCCACTTTTGTTCCCCCTTCCAGGGTGACCCTTTTAAACATAAGTTGTATATGACAACCTTCTGCTCAAATCTTCCAATAATTCCTCAGTTCAATTCCGTCGCTCAGTCATGTCTGACTCTTTGCAACCCCATGAATCGCAGCATGCCAGGCCTCCCTGTCCATCACCAAGTCCCGGAGTTCACTAAAATTCATGTCCATCGAGTCGGTGATGCCATCCAGCCATCTCGTCCTCTGTCGTCCCCTTCTCCTCCTGCCCCCAATCCCTCCAGCATCAGAGTCTTTTCCAATGAGTCAACTCTTCACATGAGGTGGCCAAAGTACTGGAGTTTCAGCTTTAGCCTCATTCCTTCCAAAGAACACCCAGGGCTGATCTCCTTCAGAATAGACTGGTTGGATCTCCTTGCAGTCCAAGGGACTCGCAAGAGTCTTCTCCAACACCACAGTTCAAAAGCATCAATTCTTTGGCGCTCAGCTTTCTTCACCATCCAACTCTCACATCCATACATGACCACAGGAAAAACCATAGCCTCGACTAGACAGACCTTTGTTGGCAAAGTAATGTCTCTGCTTTTGAATATGCTATCTAGGTTGGTCATAACTTTCCTTCCAAGGAGTAAACATGTTTTAATTTCATGGCTGCAATCACCATCTACAGTGATTTTGGATCCCAAAAAAATAAAGTCTGACATTGTCTCCACTGTTTCCCCATCTATGTGCCATGAAGTGATGGGACCAGATGCCATGATCTTAGTTTTCTGAATGTTGAGCTTTAAGCCAACTTTATCACTCTCCTCTTTCACTTTCATCAAGAGGCTTTTTAGTTCCTCTTCACTTTCTGCCATAAGGGTGGTGTCATCTGCATATCTGAGGTGATTGATATTTCTCCCGGCAATCTTGATTTCAGCTTGTGCTTCATCCAGCCCAGCATTTCTCATGATGTATTCTGCATGTAAGTTAAATAAGCAGGGTGACAATATATAGTCTTGATGTACTCCTTTTCCTGTTTGGAACCAGTCTCTTGTTCCATGTCCAGTTCTAACTGTTGCCTCCTGACCTGCATACAGGTTTCTCAAGAGGCAGGTCAAGTGGTCTGGTATTCCCATCTCTTGAAGAATTTTCCACAGTTTATTGTGATCCACACAAAGGTTTTGGCATAGTCAATAAAGCAGAAATAGAGGTTTTTCTGGAACTCTCTTGCTTTTTCAATGATCCAGAGGATGTTGGCAATTTGATCTCTGGTTCCTCTGCCTTTTCTAAAACCAACTTGAATATCTGGAAGTTCATGGTTCACATAGTGCTGAAGCCTGGCTTGGAGAATTTTGAGCATTACTTTACTAGTGTGTGAAATGAGTGCAATTGTGCGGTACTTTGAGCATTCTTTGGCATTGCCTTTCTTTGGGATTGGAATGAAAACTGACCTTTTCCAGTCCTGTGGCCACTGCTGAGTTTTCCAAGTTTGCTGGCATATTGAATGCAGCACTTTCACAGCATCATTTCTCAGGATTTGAAATAACTCAACTGGAATTCCATCACCTCCACTAGCTTTGTTCATAGTGATGCTTTCTAAGGCTCACTTGATTTCACTTTCCAGGATGTCTTGCTCTAGGTGAGTGATCACACCATCATGATTATCTTGGTCATGAAGATCTTTTTTGTACAGTTCTTCTGTGTATTCTTGCCACTTCTTCTTAATTTCTTCTGCTTCTGTTAGGTCCATACCATTTTTGTCCTTTATTGAGCCTATCTTTGCATGAAATGTTCCCTTGGTATCTCTAATTTTCTTGAAGAGATCTCTAGTCTTTCCCATTCTGTTGTTTTCCTCTATTTCTTTGCATTGATCTCTGAGGAAGGCTTTCTTATCTCTCCTTGCTATTCTTTTGAACTCTGCATTCAGATGCTTATATCTTTCCTTTTCTTCTTTGCTTTTCGCTTCTCTTCTTTTCACAGCTATTTGTAAGGCCTCCCCAGACAGCCATTTTGCTTTTTTTGCATTTCTTTTCCATGGGGATGGTATTGATCCCTGTCTCCTGTACAATGTCATGAACTTCCATCCATAGTTCATCAGGCACTCTATCTATCAAATCTAGTCTCTTAAATCTATTTCTCACTTCCACTGTATAATCATAAGGGATTTTATTTAGGTCATACCTGAATGGTCTAGTGGTTTTCCCTACTTTCTTCAATTTAAGTCTGAATTTGGCAATAAGAAGTTCATGATCTGAGCCACAGTCAGCTCCCGGTCTTGTTCTTGCTGACTGTATAGAGCTTCTCCATCTTTGGCTGCAAAGAACATAATCAATCTGATTTCGGTGTTGACCATCTGGTGATGTCCATGTGTAGAGTCTTCTCTTGTGTTGTTGAAAGAGGGTGTTTGCTATGACCAGTGTGTTCTCTTGGCAAAACTCTATTAGCCTTTGCCCTGCTTCATTCCATATTCCAAGGCCAAATTTGCCTGTTACCCCAGGTGTTTCTTGACTTCCTACTTTTGCATTCGAGTCCCCTATGATGAAAAGGACATCTTTTTTGGGTGTTAGTTCTAAAAGGTCTTGTAGGTCTTCATAGAACCGTTCAACTTCAGCTTCTTCAGCATTACTGGTTGGTGTATAGACTTGGATTACTGCAATATTGAATGGTTTGCCTTGGAAATGAACAGAGATCATTCTGTTGTTTTTGAGATTGCATCCAAGTACTGCATTTCAGACTCTTTTGTTGACCATGATGGCTACTCCATTTCTTCTAAGGGATTTTTGCACACAGTAGTAGATATAATGGTTATCTGAGCTAAATTCACCCATTCCAGTCCGTTTTAGTTCGCTGATTCCTAGAATGTCGACGTTCACTCTTACCGTCTCCTGTTTGACCACTTCCAATTTGCCTTGATTCATGGACCTAACATTCCAGGTTCCTATGCAATATTGCTCTTTACAGCATCAGATCTTGCTTCTATCACCAGTCACATCCACAACTGGGTATTGTTTTTGCTTTGGCTCCATGCCTTCATTCTGTCTGGAGTTATTTCTCCACTGATCTCCAGTAGCATATTGGGCACCTACTGACCTGAGGAGTTCCTCTTTCAGTATCCTATCATTTTGCTTTTTCATACTGTTCATGGGGTTCTCCAGGGAGGAATACTGAAGTGGTTTGCCATTCCCTTCTCCAGTGGACCACATTCTGTCAGACCTCTCCACCATGACCCGCCCATCTTGGGTGGCCCCACACAGCATGGCTTAGTTTCATTGAGTTAGACAAGGCTGTGGCCCATGTGACTAGATTGACTAGTTTTCTGTGATTCTGGTTTCAGTGTGTTTGCCCTCTGATGCCCTCTCGCAACACCTACCGTCTTACTTGGGTTTCTCTTACCTTGGACGTGGGGTATCTCTTCACGGCTGCTCCAGTAAAGTGCAGCCACTGCTCCTTACCTTGGACAAGGGGTATCTCCTCACGACGCCCCTCCTGACCTTGAACGTGGAGTAGCTCCTCTCGGCATTTCCTATTTCATTCCAAATCGAAGACCTTATCATGGTCCAATGGAGGATCAGTCCTCAAGTCCCGGTGTCTAGCCACTCTGACCTCTTTACTATTTATCAAACCCAACATACACATTCTTGACTTGGAGCCTTCAACTCCAAGCCTTGACTAGTAGTTGATTGTTCCTCTGGTCAACATGTTCTTTGTCCAAGTATCTACATGGTTAACTCACTCATGGGCCTCAAATATTTGCTCACATATCACCTTCTCAGCTGGCAGCAGCCCACTCCAGTGTTCTTACCTGGGAAATCCCATGAACAGAAGTAGCCTGGTGAGCTGTAGTCCATGGAGTCACACAAGTCAGACACGACCACAGACGTCACCACCATCACCACCACCTTCTCAGCAAGGTCTATTCTGACCAATCCATTAAGACTGAGACTACAGCCCACCTCCCCTTATACACAGACACTCTTTCCCCTCTCCTTGCTCTATATTTTTCATAACATTTACTACTTTCCTACATGCTATATAACTTAGTTATTTATTATGCTTATTATCTGTCTCTGCTCCCTAGTGTTGAAGTTCTACAAGGCAACATTTTCTGTCTGTGTTGTTTACTGATGTATTCTACATACCAAAGTCAGCCATACCTGCCATAAAGGAGATACTTGAAAAATATTTACTGACTGAATAAGTAATGAAATGCACTTGGCACATTGCCTGATACACAGTAAGCATTTCTTTAATGATAGTCTTCAAAGGGGTGAGTTTAGCTTTGATATTGATATAGAGGCAGGGGATGACCCGCGGCATAAGTTCTGGAATCAGAGATAGTGCTGGCCTTGAAGGGAAGCATCAGACAGGACCAGCCTCTGGGCTGTTAGGCACACGGTGATGAAAAACCACACAGCCTACACACAGACCTACTTCATGTAGCATGCTACATTGCTTTTCATTAGGTCTGCCCTTTCTTAGTATTTTTGTATTTTCTTTCTTTAAATAAAAAAAATTACTTCAACTCATTTAACGTTTTTTTGCAAAGACCTAGCTTCCAATCTTTCACCCTTATTATTATTCTGTGAGGCCAATGAAGTTAGTTCTCCTGTGGTTCTTTTGAATAAACGCTAAGCTCATAACTGAATGTTGGAGACAGACAGAACAATCCCCCATCAGGCAGACTACTTTGAAGGCTTCAAAGATCACACTGAGGAATAAGAGCACAGAGTAGCCCCCTTTTCTTAGATGACAAGGCTACCTCAGAAAGTTATCATCCTGGTGTCCCTCTTTTCAAATTCCCAGGCCCTTCGGCTGGAAAAGGGTCAAGAAGAGAGATCACTTCTTGAAATCTACAGTGGTAAGAATAACAAGGTCTGACAAGGGCTGCATCTGGCACCCCCCAAAATGGTTTTCTTAAGAGTATCAGCTCAATAGTGATGTCACAGAATATCAACTGATGTTCTCAGGGGAAGATGGGGCAGGGGTGGCTCTTCACAGTCTATATAAGTTAAGAAACTACATAATCCCCTTAAAGCAGGTTTCCTTACTGCAAGATTTTTAGAGATTTCATGTACTGATACACAACAGTGACTACCCAAAAGGATGACATAATATGCTACTTTTCCTCAATCATTAAAGGGAGCCCTTTCTAGAAGAATTTCTTGAGTGGCCTGTTTTATTGATTCCACAAATATTAACAAAACACCTACTATGTGCACATGCTGTGAGTACCCAGGATTCAGAGGCAGATGGGACACACACAGTCCCTGTCTTCAGGGAATTTATAGTCTAGTAGAAAAGACACATGGAGAAGGCAATAGCACCTCACTCCAGTACTCTTGCCTGGAAAATCCCATGGATGGAGGAGCCTGGTAGGCTGCAGTCCATGGGGTCTCGAAGAGTCAGACATGACTGAACGACTTCCCTTTCACTTTTCACTTTCATGCATTGGATAAGGAAATGGCAACCCACTCCAGTGTTCTTGCCTGGAGAATCCCAGGGACGGTGGAGCCTGTTGGGCTGCCATCTATGGGGTAGCACAAAGTCAGACACGACTGAAGCAACTTAGCAGCAGCAGCAGCAGCAAGGGGCACCAGTGGTAAAGAATCCACCTGCCAATGCAAAAGACAGGGGTTCAATCCCTGGGTCAGGAAGAGCCCCTGGAGGAGGGCATGGCAACCCACTCCAGTATTCTTGCCTGGGAAATCCCATGGACAACGCAGCCTGGTAGGCTACAGTCCATAGGGTCTCAAAGAGTTGGACACGACTGAAGCGACTTAGCACACACACGTGAAGAACATTTAAGAGAGAATGATATTTAGTAAATGTACTTTGAGAAAAATCTGACTTCATTGTTTTCATGAATAAATTTTATCTTTATGTGATAATCACAAATTGCTGGTCATTTACTGGATATGCAACACTGGACTAGGTGATACTGGGAAATGGAGATGCATAAGACACAAACCTTGTTTTATTTTACTTTTTAAAATTAATTTCTCTTGGAATACAGTTGCTTTACAATGATGTGCAAGTTTCTACCGTGGAGCAAAGTGAACATGAACCATGTTTTAAAAGAACTTCTCTGATTGAAGTACAGATCAACAAAATTAAAATAAATAATGAATATTTGGCAAAACTAATACAATATTGTAAAGTTTAAAAATAAAATAAAATTTAAAAAAATAAAATAAAATAATGAAAGAATAAAATTATGCATAAATTTGAATGATTCAAATACCCATTAAAATGCTACCTATTCTTAAAAGACTACAGTATTGTATCTTCTGGGAAGCCCTCTCCCAAATTTGAAACCTTGGGCTGGTTTTTTTCAGTACTCTGCACACACTGCTTTATAGGATATTGATTTGTGATCTGCCAAACTAAACAGTCTACTTTGTTACAGAGACACTGGTCCTTTTACACCCTTGCATTCCTCACAGTGCTCTGTTATTTTGGGAACCAGCAAGATACACTAGCTAAGATCAAAAGCTTTAGAGCCTTATCAGCTTGTTGGATCCTGGCATTGGTTAGAAACCTTGGGAGCTTCCTGGTTGAAATCTGAAACCAGCTTTGTACTTGGATGACAAGGAGAGACCTAAGTAAGAAGGACTCCAGATTGGTAGGTGGCAGGTTTAATGAACAAGGGAACTTAATTACCAGGCTCGTCTTGCGAGGAGCAAGACTAGATCTCCACACTCACACACCAGAATCCTTTCTTTTTTTTTTTAGTTTATTTTATTGAAGTATGGGCTTCCCTGGCGGCTCAGCAGTAAAGAATCTGCCTGTCAATACTGGAGATGCAGGAGATGAGGGTTCAATTCCTGGGTCAGGAAAACCTCCTGGAAGAGAGCATGGCAACCCACTCCAGTATCTTTGCCTGGAGAATCCCATGGACAGAGGAGCCTGGGGGACCATGGTCCATAGGGTCCCAAAGAGTCAGACACAACTGAAGTGACAGAGCATAGCACATTGAAGTATAGTTAATTTGCAGTGTTGTGTTAATTTCTACTGTACAGCAAAGTGATTCAATTACACATATACATACTTTCTTTTTTCATATTCTTTTCCATTATGTTTTATCACAAGATATTGGACACAATTCCCTGCACTCTACAGTAGGGCCTTGTTATTTATCCATCATATATATAACAGTTTGCCTCTGCTAATCCCAAATTCCTAATTTATCCCTCCCCTACCCACGTTCCCTTTAGTAACAAGTTTGTTCTCTCTGTCTGGCACCCACCAGAATCTTAAAGTTCCTTCAGAGGCCGTAACTGGGTTCTGGCACATACCCTGGGCTCAAAAACACATTTACCATCTCAGGACTGTGTCTTTGATTCAGCTTCCAATGTGGGTAGTGGAACCTACATTCCAAGGACAGGAGACAGGTTGGGGGGCCTCCAATTGCTCCTGCCCAGCTTGTGGGTCAGCCAGTGGTCACATCTTCCCAATGGCCTCCTCCAATACCTGCCTCTGGCATTTACTCGCTTTAAGATTGTGTAAATCTCTTAATTCTTTGAGCCTCAATTTCCTTGTTAAAATGGAAAAAACAATACCCGTATTTACCTAATTGTGTCATAGCTTGAGCAGAGATCTGTTTAGCAGAGCTGATGCATGTCAAAGAATTTAGTGCCTGATATAATAAGTACTCCATAATGGGAGATATTGTTATTGTGTCTGTTGTTACTACACAATGCCCTGTGTTAAGTGCTTAGACAATATAGGCATTGGGAAAAAGGGAGAAGGGGGTGAGGCACTAGAGGACACGTCCCATCACCTCACTGTCTCCCACAAAGTTCCAGCATAAATAAAGATGGAAAAGGTTTGAACAGATGCCCTCGGCCAGACTAGCTAGCTACCACAGATTGGGGTCAAAGGGAGGCAAGATGGGATAGATGGTGTTGAACAGACATGGAGAAGTCTAATAACAGGCCTAGAGAGGACTTTGAAATGTTCAGATTTTGTTAAAGATAATGGATAAAACTAAACACTAATGGAGAAGAAATTGTTTTCATGAAATACTAACAGGCCAACCATGATCAACCAGAATAGATGGAGGAACTTCCCTAGTGGTGCCGAGGTTAAGAATCCACCTTTAATGCAGAGCACAGGAGTTCGACCCCTGGTGCAGAAAGATCCCACATGCCTTAGAGTAACTGAGCCCGCACACCACGATGCCTAGAGCCTGTGTTTCACAACCAGAGAAACCATTGCAATGAGAAGCCCGCATACCTCAACAAAGAGTAGCCTGTGCTTGTTGCAACTAGAGAAAAGTCCATGCAAAGCAACAAAGACCCAACCCAGCCAAAAATAAATACACAATAAAATTTTAAAAAGGACTAGATGGAAACAGCAGTATCCAAGACCAGTAAATGACAGCCATGGAAAATAATAAAGTTGTCAGATCTAACACAGAGCCTTGCACTCTTGTTCACAATCAGTGATAATTCATTAAGTGAAGACCAGCCTAAATATAAAAGGGAATTTAGGGGAGAAATCACATGTATACCCAAGGTTGGTTCATTGCCATGAATTAAACCACCTAGATCATGATTCTAAGAGAAGAATTCTAGGAAGGCATGGGGCCTGTCATAAACCACCAAATAATTCCACATGAAGCTATACACTACTCCTAAAGAAAACATTTCCTCACATGGTTAATTTAGTCACCAAACAGACATCATTCACCTAGGGAATTTCCATGGCTTTTTTTTTTTTAAACATTGACACTTACATTAAATACACTGTGGAAAAAGCAAGTAAAGAAAGAATTAAATCATTTCAGGGAGTATCTTGGAAGATTAATTTCTTTAAAGAAATTTTAACAAGCTATTTTCTATCTTGCATTTGTTTTATAGAAGAAAAAGTAAATACTGAAAATAGCTATTTGAGAATGTAATGATGTAATTGGCTATTGTAAAAAAAATCTGTATTACCATCTTGAAATAATAAAATACTCAATTTGATCTTGTTATATGCTAATGATCAAGATAGAAGGTTGAAGGACCAATGTTTGATTTTTTTTTCAAGTACTGTAGTTAAAATCATAGAAACAGAATATCACTTTTTATTCTCCTTCTTCTCAACGCACTAACTTGAGGAACTTTGTTCTTGCTAGAATTATGAATGCATTTTCCCATAGAAATAATGCTATCAGTGAATATGTATATTGGAATATTATTAGTTCTATATACAAGTTGTTTAATTTCCAGGCAATGACCTCAAAAGCTAGCTCAACCATGATATTCTTAGTATATTGCAAGTTAATTTTTGACATACAACCTGTTCACAATTTCAGGACTTTCTGAACACTTAAACATTGGGCCAGCAGCTACAATTAGGCCATTCCTATTAGAATGACAAGTGGATTCTTAGTAGCAAAATTATACCCGATCTTCTATACAACTCTTCCACTGCAGATTTCAAAATTCATAGATTCTTAAGATGCTATCTTTAGAATCACTCAAGCCACCACCTCATTTTACATATAAAGGAACTGAGGCCAAAGAGGTGAAATGATTTATACAAGGTCACTCAGCTAGTTTAGTGGGCAAGTTAGGGCTTAAAAACCGCTACCAAATTTTATAAGCACTGTTCGCAACTGAGAAAATTGCATTCATTCATTCTTCATTCATCTAATGAAGAGCCATTTGCCGCATGGCTCCAATGCACAGAACTTTATGCTAGCTGCTAAGAAAATTCAAAGAATGCAAATTGGCTTTCACTCTTAACTAACAAAATCTAATTGGGCATGAAGACAGAACATTAGAAAATTACTGCACAAGAGATATATAAACATAAAAGTTATGTCAGCATACATGATTAAATGCAAATTGAGTTATTTAGATGATGTGTTATAACTTCAGAGAACGTAGAAATCAAGATAGGGGACTTTCCTGGTGGCCCAGTGGCTAAGAATCTGCCTCCCAATGCAGGGGTTGTGGGTTTGATCCCTGGTATGATGGAGGAGCCTGGAAGGCTACAGTCCATGGGGTCACTGAGGGTCGGACACGACTGAGCAACTTCACTTTCACTTTTCACTTTCATGCAATGGAGAAGGAAATGGCAACCCACTCCAGTGTTCTTGCCTGGAGAATCCCAGGGATGGGGGAGCCTGGTAGGCTGCCGTCTATGGTGTTGCACAGAGTCGGACACGACTGAAGCGATTTAGCAGCAGCAGCAGCAGTAGGTGAACTAAGATCCCACATGCCACCGGGAACCTAAACCCAAACGACTCAACTAGAGAGAAGCCTGTGTGCCACAACAAAGACTCAGCATCACCAAAAATAAATGAATAAATAAATCTTACAAAAAAAAAAAAAAAGAGGAGCTACTAGATGTGTGTGTTTTTTTTTTTTTTTTTTTGCTATTCTCCCAAATCTCCCCACCCTCTCCCTCTCCCACAGAGTCCATAAGACTGATCTATACATCGGTGTCTCTTTTGCAGTCTCGTACACAGGGTTATTGTTACCATCTTTCTAAATTCC